>NC_074689.1:29611993-29911993 GCF_029448725.1 Salvelinus fontinalis
GGCACCACTCTTCCCATCAGTGGAGGCAAAGACACTGAGGCACCACTCTTCCCATCAGAGAGACATTTTCTTTTTAAAGCCTCTTATTGGACAGGGCTGGTGTTCCATGGCCTCTGGTTGGTTACTTCCGATGTCTACTGTAACTACTGTCATTGGACACTCTGAATTGCTATGTCCTTTAAAGCAGGGGTCGGTTCAGAAGGGTACAAGGCTAGGATTAAGATAGAAATGTATTGTGTATCTTGAGTTGAGATGAGATGAATTAGACTGCAACCCTGAAATTCCAGTTGCAATGTAATTAAAATAATGCTGTGTAGTTTGCATATAGTATATTAACTAAAGGTTGTAGGATACACCATAGGGTAAATCTTTTGACTGTTTCTGACGATTGTGTGATAAGACTGTTAAAGCTGAACATACAAAGGACGCTCCAAAAAAGTATTGTTTGGCAGCTTTTTATTTTCCCACTGCTCTCACCCTCTCTTATCTGGCTAGACAGATCAGGTCATTCATTTTCATTTGAACTTCCATAGTCTTTTTTTGTTTCGATCCTCAGTTTTCACAGTTTACATTGCTGCTCTGTAGGCTACGTGATAAAAATGCAAAGATGGAGAAATCCTATAACACTGGTCATAGCTACATTTTCATTTGCTTTTACTCATTAGACCACAGAGGTCCATGAGACGTCTTCCTAAAGCTGAGATTGGAGTGAGTAAAAATAACAAAAATATAACAGACACAAAAAAATGGATGAATCATGATTTCCATATGGAAATATCAAAATATATAAAGACAGACTTAAATACGATGCACATGCGTCTCGAGTATGGCAGTATCAGTGATAACAATACTATACTGCAGTTCATGGTCTTGTATCATCGGGAAAATGTCTGCAATGCAGAGTGGTGTGATGAGATCCATCAAGATCTCCAACTGCACTGAAGATCACAAATATGTTATTGAACTAATGGTTTTTACTATTTTCTCTCTTCAGAAGGAAACAAAATAAGATTTGAACAGCACATAGGGATTGATTAGTTACTGGATATTGATCTGAACAAAAGCCATGAAGAGGTGATAGTCAGCCTACCAATCGTACCAATACATGAGTGAGGGCTAGGTCTACAAACCACGGTTTGTGTTTAATTGATATGTACGTGTTTAATTGATATGTACGTGTTTAATTGATATGTACGTGTTTAATTGATATGTACGTGTTTAATTGATATTTCACTGCCAAGGCAGGAGTAGTTTTGATGAACTACACAGAGCTGCTAGTATTTGATTGTTCCACATTGTATTATGTCTATGTTAAAGAAGCCACATGAGAATTACTGAGGTGAGATGAAATGAAAGAGAGTCAGATATGGAAATAAACAAGAGAAAATGTTATCTTGTTTTATGAATTCTTCGAGTCAAAGGACCTGTTTTGCATCTGTTGTTGACTAAAACTGAAACACGTAGGACAAACAGAAGAAAATAAAGATAGTTCTGTATCTTTCTTTTTACCTTCTGTTGTTGACTTCTTAGCAAAGCAACTTCCTCAGTGAAATGTAAATAGAATTGTGGTAGTACCAACATGCACATAAATAGGTTTACAATTAGGTTATTTTAATGATAATTCTGTATTTAGGCTACACCTCTAGTCTCCATGGTAATATCAAATTGTATAACCATGCTATTTTCATTATGAATGATGATAACACTTTAATCTCTTACTCTTTTAATCTTGTCATATCTTTGATAGTAGTTCAAGCATGACTATCTGGTTATTTTTTTAAACGATTTTAAAGAAAAAAGCAACGCTTGGGATCGGAGTATGCCATGACACAAGCATTCATGGGTATTTTATCTATATTTTGTGTTCTTCTGACTAAAATATCTGTTTGATATGTATGCTTTGAAAGGAATTGGTAGCCTATCTCACTGACTTGGTTGAAGGTACTTTGTCTTTGTTTACACAGAGAGACCAATTCCGTTCTTTTGCCCAGTTCTTGGTCTTTTGATCAGAGTTAGATCTTTTTCCAATAATTGGGCAAAAATAGCAGAATTGGCCTGCCTGGGTTAACACAGCCTTTGAGACGAGTTGGGCATGAAATATAAAAACATGCTAATATCCGGTACATTGACTTGCATCGGTTGTTGGTTAGACAATGTTAACATCAGCGGATGGTGGCAGTGGCAACGTAAACAAACCCAAAGAAAGTATTGTACTCTGTCATTGTTAATAGACTGCTTACTAGGAACAAAAACAAATATGTAATTTTGTAATTTGGTTGTACTATCCCTTTAACATGCTTTATAAAACGAGACATATGGGACAGTGTCCATGAATAGCACTCACATTATGCTCCTAACTGCACAGTATGGTATGGAATATAAAAAGAACTCCATAGCCTGAGGTGCTGTAAGGTAGGTGCTGTAAGGTGTGTGCGTGTGCGTGTGTGTGTGTGCTGAATCCACTGGGTACTAAAGCTTCTATGCGCACACAGACACACTTCAGGGTGGTATTTATCATAGCTTCCCCATTGCAGTATTACAGTAATAGTCACCTGAGGGAAGGAACAAAGCTGTGAAGTATGACAATGACTCGTCGGGTGGTCGCTGGCATCAAAATGCACCCAGGTTTATCCCTGTACCAAATGGCAACCTCTGCTCTCTATTTTACCTGCCTATCTACTGCTGTTGCAGCTGCTACAGAGGACGATGGTGATGATGATGATGGTAGTCATGGTTGATTACACTATGATTAAGATGATGATCTGTATTCATCCAACTGTGCCAGGGCAAGGCACAGTCTAATTACTATGTCTCCCTGGATAACCAGCTGCTGGTTCCAAATGAAGGCTGCTTTAACCCCTCTCAGCATCCCACACCCGCAGGACTTAACCCCGTCCTCAGAGTTCCAGTGTGGGAGCTACATCCTGCCGAGAACTTGGGAATGAATTTAATTTGAGTCCAGAGCTATCACTGTTAAGAAGAAACTGTATGTAACACTTGAGCTACATAGGAGGAGAAGAAAGAGAATTTTAAATCATGTGGAAAAAATAAGTCGTGTTTTTTTAGTTAGCAGTTACGCTTGCGGGGTAGTTATGTGTGTGGATAGCTAGATAATTGCTGGCATCGAGGCCTGTTTTTTGCGAATTTTTCGGGCATCAAAAATGATGACGGTCGCAGAATTTAAGACTGTGTTTAATTTCAGGGTTGGAACTGAATGTGGCGAACACGAGTATGTTTAGTTTAGCTTTTTCAGAGACAAAAAGGAATGTAATTCCAGAAACATGTGCTTAAAAATGCAGAAATGTTGCAGCAGCTTATCATCAGTTCCACAGAGATTTTGCAAGATGAACAACATCTGACCTTTAAAGGAAATTGGTCACAGTATATGTTTATTTGGTTTATAGAATGAATCCATCTTAAAATAAGAAAGTGAGAGCAATGTTACTGAGGCACTTCAAGGGATAGTTCACTCGAAATACAAATTAACATAATTTCCCACTTACCTTTAACTACAACCAAGGGAACTGGCAAAATCATGTTAATTTGTATGTAGAGTGAACTAACGCGAAAAAAAACAGCTCATATACACACAAGTTCCTATTTCCACTGCTTCTTCACGTAGTCCCAGTGATAGGCGAACCCACCGATGGGGTTTATCCTCATGTCAATCATTCTCTGGGTCTGCTTCTCCACCCATTCATCAGACAGAGTGTGAGGAACCTCGCCAAACACTGAGAGAGTGAGAGAAAGTGAGAGGGAGAGAGAGAGAGAGAGAGAGATAGGGAAAGGGAGAGAGAGAAAAGGAGAGAGAAAGACATGACTGTTGCATTAGACAATGTCAGTCTCAAGAGATAAAACGTGACTGTCTCCACACAATGGCAAAACTGTGTTGCAAAATGTTTTTGTGGATCATACAAGGACGCAGAATGTGTAAACATCATTTAGAAGAATCAATTGTTTATTGTTTCAAGAATCTTCCAGGACACTCTTCTTGTAAAAACATTGTCTCAGTGAGGCAAACAGTTTGGGCCTGTTTCCTGGACAGAGATTAAGCCTAGTCCAGGGCAAAACAACTGGCATCAATGGAGGATCTCCACTTTTTAGCCGAGGACTAGTATTATTAAACTGTATCCTGGAAAACCTGTCCACTGTCAGGTGTTTTGTGTTGTCTTCCTCAAGTGCATTGGTTGAGACATTGCATGAGACCAAAAAGGCATTAGGGGATGAGTTTTGTAAGAAACCATTCATATCACTTTCCACAGATAAATAGTCATCTTGAGGAAGTTCGTCTTGAGTGTCAAGCCATGTACACCAGTCCATGCATAAGCAGAAGTGAACTCAGCCACACTCGAGCTGAAGTAAAGAATCTATTATTTTAGGTTCCATATTAAAAGCATGCATGAAGTCTGAGTCTGCATGCATGAAGCTATGAAGTCATTCTGCTTAAATTCCTTTACAGAAGGTGCAAGGTGGTTCAACCATAAACCATGACAATTTGACCAACGCAATGATCACATTTGCCTTAAAGGGGATTGTTATTTCTACATCAAACAAATGTTCATTCCATTCAGTTACTAACTAATGGACACTCACTCAGCCACAAGACAGTTAAATTCGCACATTAAATAATGGCATAAACAAATGTAAAACAGTTGATTGTACAAAATCCCCCTTGATAACCCCCCTCCATCTAGTCTTCTTACTGCCGCTACACTGGAGGAAAAAGGGAAGGTAGTAATTAATCATGGCACCAGAGCGTACAGCAGACAGAAAAGTGACAAATGCCCTTCTGTCACGTTATGTTCAGTAGTAGAGTGATTACACAATAAAGAAATGAGTGTTAGTGAATTCCAGGGCAGCATATTGTCTGAGAGTGAGCCCAGAGAGAGTGCAAAACATACAATCAACAGTTAGTTAGCAAGCTAGCCTGCCTACACTCAGAAAACTTAAAAGGCTTCTTTGGCTGTCCACATAGGAGAACCCTTTGAAGAACCCTTGTTGGTTCCAGTTGGAAACCTTTTAGAACCAAAAAGTAACCAAAAATAATTCTACCTGGAACCAAAAAGGGTTCTCCTATGGGGACAGTCGAAGAACCCTTTTGGAACCCTTTTTTCTAAGAGTGTAGCATCAACCAACAGTTAGCTAGCCCTAGCCTACGTAGCATTAAACAACAGTTAGCAAGCCCTAACCTACCTAGCAACAACCAACAGTTAGCTAGCCGTTGCCTGCCAAGCATCAACCAACAGTTAGCAAGCCTTAGCCTACCTTGTATCAACCAACAGTTAGCTAGCCCTAGTCTACGTAGCATTAAACAACAGTTAGCTAGCCCTAGCCTACCTAGCATCAACCGACAGTTAGTTAGCCCTAGCCTACCTACAGTAGTATCAACCTTTTATCACATTTGTCTATAGATGACGGGTGTAGTGGAGAAATTAAGTGTGAAATGAATAGATTATTATGTTATGAAACAGCTTCTCCCTTTCAACTGTTAACAATGCTACTGTAAATCACAGGAGGTTGGTTGGACCTTCTTTGGGAAGAACGGTCTTGTGGTAAGGACTGGAGCAGAATCAGTGGAATGGTATCAAATACATCAAACACATGGTTCCCAGGTGTTTGATGCCATTCCATTTGCTCTGTTCCGGCAAAGGGGAGCTGTCCACCCCTCAGCAGCTTACTGTGCTGTAAATACACCACACAGTGAGGAGGGTACTACTGGAGGGTACTACTGTACTGTGCCAATGAGAAGTAAAGCACCTATACCCATGGGAGGATTTCAACCTTCAATATTCCAATGCCTAGAGAGCTACTCTAACATCACAACGCTCCAATATCAAAACCAACCTTTGTGACAAAGTGATGCTATTGCGCTGAAGCACTCAAAGGCACACAAAACCATCAACTACAAGGAATACCAAACATTCTTTAAGGGAGCATTCCCAAAATGGGAATTCTGTGGGAACGGTGAAAGCCACTTGTGTGTTGGAATGTGCCGGAGGCGGGCGGGAGTGAACCTGTATCCTGAGGGGAAGAGAGAGATTGGGAAAATCACCCTTGATCTTTATTCGCTCTCTTAGAAGAGTAGCGAGTGGTAAAGTCTATCCAGGAAGCAACTATTTTCTTCTCTAATTAGGTGGAGGGAGCCCCCTCAGCGTTGCATGCACCCTGCTTTTCAAGTCCCAACCTGAACTCCAAGCTAAGGGAAATACCCCATCCTTAACTGAATTGGCTTCCCGTCTGTCTGTGGGTCTCCCTCTTTTTGTCTCTCTCTATCCGTGTATCAGTCTCTTAATTCCTCTTTCCTTTCAATTCCCTTTATCTCATTTGCTCATTGACACACTTCACATCAACCTATTTTTCTTTTGTACTCTCCCTTTTCTTTCTCCTTATTTCACTTGCCCTTTGTCTCCCTTGCTTTGCTTCTAACTCCATCTCTTCCCCTCTCCCTACCTTTGTTCCTCACTCTATTTCTCTACTCTTGTCCTGTGTGTCTCCTCTCTCTCTCTCTCTCTGTTCTCTGCCTCTGCCTCTTTCTCTGTGTTGTGGTCCTATTCATTTCCTGGCTGGCTTTCTCCTGATATAGCATTTTACTTCCTCCCTGAACGCTATGGGGTTTCTCAAGGAGGAGATGGAGAGAAAGAGTTTGTGCTACTTCCAATGGATAGACACACGCACAACTTTGTATAATCCCTGATATAAAGTATAACATTTTGGATTTCAGCCAAGCCATAATGTATGTTATTTTTTTTCTTTAGCACATGGCCTATCGGTCTATAATACATTATATATATATATTGTGATACAATGCTAATGTTATGATAATTAAATCAGAATCACTTGTACCGAGACCATTCTCTGTAAGGGCCTGGAGTAAGGATTAGTACAACCCAACACTGCACCAAACTGTCTAGTGAAGTAACGTCTAGTAACACTTAGCTTGAACCCGCTCCATTTCCACTGCATTATTTCTACAGTACTAGTGTGAGATGTCAGAAGAAGTCATAAGAGCGAATGTATAAAATGACAGAAATCAGCCGTATGCAATCTAACCAGGCCTTACTCTTTAGCTAGCTGACCATTAAACCAAGTCTATGTAAAGTCAGTTGGCATAATCTGATATCAGTTATTATTGTTCATGCTTTTCATGTTATGTTATCATAATGAAAGCAGAAAGACAATTTATAATACATTAATAAAATAAGACTGGTCTAGAAATACAACAATACAGCATTGAGTGTGTATTACAGGGACACTCAAGTGAGTCTACCTTTAAAGGCCCAGTGCGGTCACAATTCTGTGCCCTGTGTTTCATATCATATTATAAACTGGGTGGGTCAAGCCCTGAATGCTGATTGGCTGAAAGCCGTGGTATACCAGACCGTATACCACAGGTATGACAAAACATGTATTTTTATTGTTCTAAATACGTTGGTAACCAGTTTATAATAGCAATTAGGCACCTTGGATGTTTGTGGTATATGGCCAATATAGCAGAGCTAATGGCTGTGTCCTAGCACTCCACGTTGCATCGTGCATAAGAACAGACGTAAGCCGTGGTATATTGGCAATATACCACAGCCCCTCGGGCCTTATTGCATAGTTATACAACAGCTGATAAACTAGCACTGTAAAAGTGTGATTTTTTAAAATCAGTGATATTTCCTGATAGTTACTTGTTGGAAATACAATCTACACAGGACCTTCTAATCAGCAGGATTGTATGGGCAGGAGTGTCGGCTTTCCATGGTGACATCACCATGCGGTAAAATTGGTTAATAGACCAACAACAAAGAGAGTTACAAACCTCTCCGCCAATATCAGGTTTCCTCTCCGCACTTAGACCAGTCCCAGACAGTCCTAGCTAAATTCTTGCTTGAGAAAGAGTTTTTTGCTAAAAAGCTACTTTTGACCATTTTAATGGAAATCTATTACAGTACATTTTTTTTGTTTTTTAAATCTATTACAGTAAGGTACTTAATTGTAACAAAGGAATTATTTGATATTGATAAATGATTTGACTTTGATATTTTAAAAAAACAGCGCCTAGGTTCAGCTCTCCTGGTCCACTCTTTACCCACTATATAACAACAACTGAAATAATGACAAAGTGACAGGAGACCCACCAAAGATCCTCTGCCACCAGACCAGCATGCCAGAGAAGCCCAGGAAGATGAAGACCCCTCCCAGTACAGTCTTCCACTCACTGGAGCCTCTCCTCATCTCAGGGTAGGTCAGCTCATGGGTCAGACGGTACACTATCAGACAACAGGAGGGAGGGAGGGAGACGAAGAGAGAACGAGAGAGACAGACAAAGAAAGAGAAAGAGAGAGAGAGTTCATCAGGATTGCATATCAATGTTGAAATCATTTTTTGTAACTATCTGATTGAAAATGAAGAGGGTTTGATACATTATGTAATTCAAAGTATTTCTTTGCATAATTGCTTGATCCAAATCATATTTCATATTTAATTCTGATCAAAATTCAGGAGTCACTGTCTTCATTGTGAGAAGACAATATCTCTTTTGATTGCAATATTATATGCAATATTATTGTAGCTTATTATCAAACTGGTGAATAATATCTCTTTGAGTTGTCATCTCATGTGGGTAGCCTAGAATCTGTTCAGAACAATGCACCATGAGGAATAACTCTTGCATAAAGTGAGTTTATATTGCCACCTTGTGTTTGAACTACACATTGTCAATATTCAAGTAATGTTCATGCAGATTCAACAGTAACAGTGATTTTTCACCTATTTATGAACGTTAGTGGTCAGTATTACTCCTTCACACCTAACGTCCTAATCCTATGAAAAAATAAAAAATTAAAATCGAATCAAACTAATGTGGTCATAAAACAAGATAGGAAAATGGCACCACGTTTATACTGCATTAAAAGATTCCAACGATAAACGCTCAGACTGAATCTATTGAGAGTTGTATCAATTGAGAGCTGAATATGTTGAGAGCGGAATCTATTGAGAGTTGTATCAATTGAGAGCTGAATATGTTGAGATGAATCTATTGAGAGATTAATCTATTGATGGCTGAATCTATTGACGGCTGAATCTATTGATGGCTGAATCTATTGAGATTAATCTATTGAGAGCTGAATCTATTGATGGCTGAATCTATTGACGGCTGAATCTATTGAGATTAATCTATTGACGGCTGAATCTATTGACGGCTGAATTTATTGATGGCTGAATCCATTGATGGCTGAATCTATTGACAGCTGAATCTATTGACGGCTGAATCTATTCACGGCTGAATCTATTGACAGCTGAATCTATTGAGATTAATCTATTGATGGCTGAATCTATTGAGATTAATCTATTGATGGCTGAATCTATTGACAGCTGAATCTATTGACAGCTGAATCTATTGACAGCCGAATCTATTGACGGCTGAATCTATTGACAGCTGAATCTATTGACAGCTGAATCTATTGACGGCTGAATCTATTGACAGCTGAATCTATTGACGGCTGAATCTATTGAGATTAATCTATTGATGGCTGAATCTATTGACAGCTGAATCTATTGACAGCTGAATCTATTGACAGCTGAATCTATTGATGGCTGAATCTATTGATGGCTGAATCTATTGACAGCTGAATCTATTGATGGCTGAATCTATTGAGAGCTGAATATATTGAGATTAATCTATTGACAGCTGAATCTATTGAGATTAATCTATTGATGGCTGAATCTATTGACAGCTGAATCTATTGACAGCTGAATCTATTGACAGCTGAATCTATTGATGGCTGAATCTATTGATGGCTGAATCTATTGACAGCTGAATCTATTGATGGCTGAATCTATTGAGAGCTGAATATATTGAGATTAATCTTTTGATGGCTGAATCTATTGACGGCTGAATCTATTGAGATTAATCTATTGACGGCTGAATCTATTGAGATTAATCTATTGATGGCTGAATCTATTGATGGCTGAATCTATTGAAGGCTGAATCTATTGATGGCTGAATCTATTGAGTTTAATCTATTGACGGCTGAATCTATTGATGGCTGAATCTATTGAGATTAATCTATTGACGGCTGAATCTATTGATGGCTGAATCTATTGACGGCTGAATCTATTGACGGCTGAATCTATTGATGGCTGAATCTATTGAGATTAATCTATTGACGGCTGAATCTATTGACGGCTGAATCTATTGATGGCTGAATCTATTGAGATTAATCTATTGACGGCTGAATCTATTGTTGGCTGAATCTATTGAGATTAATCTATTGACGGCTGAATCTATTGATGGCTGAATCTATTGATGGCTGAATCTATTGAGATTAATCTATTGACGGCTGAATCTATTGACGGCTGAATCTATTGACGGCTGAATCTATTGAGATTAATCTATTGACGGCTGAATCTATTGACGGCTGAATCTATTGACGGCTGAATCTATTGATGGCTGAATCTATTGACGGCTGAATCTATTGAGGGCTGAATCTATTCACGGCTGAATCTATTGACAGCTGAATCTATTGAGAAATGAATCTATTGTACCTTTGAAGCACTTCCAGAATATGTGTTTCAACCATTATTCCTACCCATTCCCCTGCTATAAATCCAGTCTGGCCCAGTACACCATAGTGTAGGTGTGTCTCTGAACTAAAGATGCACTATCACCCAGTGAGGGATTCAAAAGAACTGTATACAGCCCTTTCCAACATAAAGGGAGAGCTTTCTTATCATGTACCAAACACCTGGGGCCAAAGTCCCTCATTGTATTGTATGAGGAAATGTGATTGTAATTTGTATTTGACACTGTCAAACATTTAGAAATAGGTCAATTCCTTCGTCTTTGTTTTCATATGAATGGATATTTGTTGACCCACCGAGGTCATTTTCATTAGGCACCAAACGGAAGCAAACTAACTGAAACAGGGGGTAACTGCCTGGACTTTCCCAACAAGAAACTGCAATTGTCATTTTCCGTTACAAAACAATTTAAAACTGTTTCTGTTGTGTGCCCTGATGAACATAATCCAGTTTTGAATGTGATTTGATCACTTGGATTTACATGCAATTTTCTCCTCCTTGGTGAGCTTGGTCCAGGGCCCCTTCTCCTTCTCCTTGAGCTGCCTCTGCTCTGAGTTGAGGTTCCTAACGAATGGAACGTCAGAGAGAGGAGTGTCTAGGCGATTGTTGTACTGTGGCACTGAGGGGTCAAGCACATCAGGGCTCATATCTATATATTCGGACACAAAAACAGAGACAGACAGTGACATCAATGGTGTTTGGTAAACTGATTGGAAACTATCTTTATTTGTAATGTTCGTGGTATAATGTATTTCAAAGATCCAATCAAATTTAGCCTACATTAACTCACACAGGACAGTGAATGATGTTATCACTCCCTCTACTGGCCGAATAGTGCGTAGTCCAGCGCCATACAGCACTCCCAATGACATTGTGACATGGTTGGCGCAAAGACCAGACCTTGTGGAATGTGATACCCATAGTTTGTGCCTTAACTGTCTGAGTGGCTCCAAAGCAAGTGGCACTTGACAGCTTAATCATTATACTATGCCAGTCTTGTCTGAAGCACAATTTGCGCGGATTGACAGCTTAATCATTATACTATGCCAGTCTTGTTCTAAGCACAATTTGCCCGGACACCCTTGTACTTACCAATTTCCACCCTGCTTATATCATGAAAACCAAAACACTGTTTTAAAATGTGGCCAATGAGCATTGTGTAGCGGTTTTGGCAAGCGGTTGTAAAAGTATGAGCGCGCGTATTTACAAATGTATTTGCTTAGGGGTAACCTATCAAATCAGACCTCGGGAGATCACCACTCTCTAATGTAGCCTAAACTGTGGGACATGAGACTTATAGGAAGAGTTGACCTTTTCCATGAGGAGCCTGCACGCTGCTGGTAGATGAAAGTGGTCTCCAAAACCCGCTCTTCAGCCCGCGCACGAGTGCTCGAGAGGTCAACATCTGGACAGATACAAAGCTATGGTAAGGTCACTTTATACAAAGCAGTTGCAGTTATGGTAGGACATTTTACTCTTAACAGTTGCATAAAATACATAAACCCAGTTTCCACGTACGGTATTAATTTGGGGTGAAATGGTCAGATATTCAAATATAACACCTTCTAATTTTGAAGTTGATTTGGACGTTGTCAAAATCACATCATGGATGGATTTCCAAAATGAATGTTCCCTATGCAACACCAATGGAGCGCATATACAGTATTTGGGTCTGTTGAGTAAATCAATACACCATAAGCAGTAAACGACAGCAAAAGTTGATTCGGAAATAGCGTCCAGCCGACTGTGCCTCATATTGAGCAGGTGTCGGGCAAACTAAAGAATGCTGCTAACTCGAGTGTGAATGTGTGCGCACCGACTGTCACGTAGTGCTTTGGGTGCTATAAGGAGTTGCTACATTTACAACAAGGGGGCGCATGCATGAGATACTGTATGATGTTTTATTGTCAATTCTGCAAACCAAAAGGCATTTTATTGTGCATTTGCACGTCTTATAATGCCAGACATTTGCCCAATAGTCTACGATAGATCATCTATAACAAAAGGAGCCAACAATCTCCTATGTTAGAATATTTTTGCTAACAATAAAATTGCCTATGCATTGATATTTCCCATAAACGACTTCACACGATTGCACTTGTGATTGATTGAAATCTATTCATAGCGACAAACAATTCGTAGGCTACATTTAATGAATCAAGGTAGCCTATAAATCCAACCAGTTGGGTTTTAAGACAAAGAACAAAATATTATCCAAGTATTACAGGTAGTCTATATCTATTGATAGGTATATCTGAATGTTGCACACTTCTTGCGTAAACGTGAGTGTACATACAGTTCCTGTGGCATGAATAACAATAGAAGGCTTTATAAGAAATCATAATTTCTAAAAGAATTACCTTTAAATAGGAATTTTATTCAGCTCTCTCTGTCTGTCCGATGTGCCTACGTGCTATCTCTATGGGAGTGTATGGACAATTTATAATGTCTATGTAGAGTTTTTAGTCAGGTGTCCCTCACTATCAGTAGAAACAACCAATGAGATGCTTTCAGGAAGCGCTCCAACTGAAGTTATTCTACTTTATTCCAAGCGTGAAGCGCCTGCCGTGTGACAGTCACTTGAACCATACCAGGATTGTGTCTACGTGAGGTTGATCAGAATCACATTCTAATAGCTCATATCAATAGGCTGTGTACTGCAAAGTATATCTAGTATACTTTTTAGCACATATCATAGGCTAATACGCACACATCTGTGCTCGGATAGACAGCGCGTGCTCACAAACCACTTTCGGAAGTGATACTTCCTGCACATTTATCTCACGCTTTCATTTTGAATTTGTTCAAAAATAACTTTCTTACATTGATTTGCCATACAGAACTAAGAATTCTCTGTTATTGATAAGAACCATTTTGCCAATCAGCTTGGCAATTATGCGTTCCAATCACCATGGATATTTTCCATAGCAACTAACATTGAAATTAGGCTGTGTTTAAAGTGGAACAGTAAGCTAATAGTAGGCTTACTTTGGTTTCAGTGGCACTTAATAGCATTAACCCATCTTGTATTCTAGTAGTTTATTAATTTACATAACTAGGCATAGCCTGACCTTTCTCCCGCTCTTATTATTCTCCCGCTCTTTTAAATGTGTCTGAGTTTCCTATTTGTTGCGGTCAGGGCAGGTAAAACAGGTTTGAATGGTCAGGCAGATTTGAAAACCCATCAATTTCCCTGGCCCCAGTTTTTCAAAAGTTATATTGGATTTCAGCAATCAGATCGGATTAAATGTAACAATTGGGTTTTGCAAAACTGAAAAATGTGTTTCTGATCCTCCAGATAGGGATTCAGACTGGTCTTTTTCAAAGGTGATTAGGATAGTATTGATCCCACTGGAAGGGTGGATTCGGGGTGGAATTAGGATGGTGAATGGCACTACAAACAAGAAATGTTAATATAACTAAGGTGAGTGACAAGGTTAAAAAACATCTGAAAACCAAAGCTTCATTATGTTAAATTGACAGCAGTAGGCTATAGACTGGCTCGGTTATATTGTGTCAAATAGATGTGTGTACTTAAGTGATATGCAGGCTCTTATTTTTAATCTAGATACCTTTATATAGTTTACACATCTGTTTCCTTTTGCCTTACAGACTTACCATGTTTACCTCATGGATATTCAGTCTGAAAGAAGTCTGCTTAAAAAAGATTCAAGTAAAAATTATATATACACTCTTACTTTACCGGTTGTCTGTGCTGTTGGTCCTTTTGGCGGTAGGAGGTTGAGATAGGGTAATCACAGGAAAGTGTTAACATGCATTTTTGCAGCATTGATGGTTTCGGTCACTTGTATTTTCAATCTCCTGAGGCATTGCACTTGATGCACAATATGGAAACAATAGCCACATTTAACCCAACATAGTCGACTGAGTCGAGTTCATGCAATCAGCTGGAAGTGTTTGTGGAATATGCCAGCTGATCGCATTGGACAATATTCGGTCTGTGGTTCGGTTAGGCTTTGCTGTGTTTGTGTGCGAAAAAATAAGAGCCTCAACTGAAGGTCAGGTCGAGAATGCTTTCCTGTGAATATTTTGTCAAAGATCACTTCCGACATGTGGACAAAATCAGCAAACAGGGAAAGTAATTTGAAATTAATTTTTTTCAACTTTCTGACTTGTAAAGGGACTGTTCTGGAATTCTGAGCCTACATGTTGAGATTGTATGAATTTCCCTCTCGGATTCTAAAAAAAGCCTGTTTCCCTCAGTGTAGCAGTAGTAGCATAACCTGTCCAGTAGATGGCAAGGTGTAGACCCGTTTAAAACACAAATACAGGTTCTTTGAAATTTGATACTGTGGTATCTAGATCAGAATATTCCAGATTTTTTGGGTTGAAATGAAGTTTTTTTTTAAAACAGCTAGATGGATCTGATCCTGGATTGCAAAAAAGAGGATTACAGAATCCAGATAATTCTGATCCAGAATTGTTTTATAGCAACTGGGCTCTGATGATCTGGATCTTCTCTTGGTTTGTGGCAGGTAACCTAGCGGTTAAGCACATTAGACCAGTAACCAAAAGGTTTCTGGTTCAAATCCCTGAGCCGAACAGGTAAAACGATGTGCCCTTGAGCAAGGCACTTAAACCTAATTGCTCCTGTAAATTGCTAAATGTGTAGCCTTGTTCAATGTGTCATTTGCACAATTGTGCCACTAGGTGGTGTCAGTATACTTCAATTAAAAATACCACAATCATACACAAGACAAAAAGATTTCAGTAGTATGTTTTATTACTTTTTTAAACAGCAAAAGAAATTAAATAACAGAAACATGTATTATGTCACACTCATGACACATCTGTTCATTTTCAATAGATAAACCACTCATCTGAGACTATCAACAATATAATTTCACAATCTGAATGACAAGAAAAGAATCAGTAAATATTACAAAAATAACATAATCTTACAATATTGACTAAAGAGAAAATAGAACTGTCCTTTCTCTGGCACTTAGTTTCCTCAGTACAAAAGGTTTCTCTATATTTCCAGTATGATCGATACAGAGTACAAGATATATCTTGCATGCCTCCAAGTAATTGGAGTATACATACATATTGGATATATTGTATATAGGCAGCTGCTGCTTCTTCTTGAATTGCATTGAACAACAAAGTCCGCTCTCTTTCAAAAATACTTTTAAAAAAATCTCTCGAAAGGCACCAATGACGTTAAAGACAGGACAGCAAGCTCCGCCCACTGTCACAGGGCCATCATAAGTAGCAGGGGGATTGGTGTAGTTTTCGGAGAGCCACCGACATCCCTTGTTTCCATTCACAAAACCTTGTGCAAATAAAGAAAAAAACAACTCAATACTCTTTCCCTGAAGGAGAGCAGACACGATTATGATTCAAATGGAAAATAAATAACCTGCAACTAAAAAGAAGCTTATAATAACTCAAACCACCTCGAGGGCTTCTGATAGGCTAGCTGGAATACTAGCCATGTTGCTAATACCTTTCCACTCATGTCAAGTCTAAATGAGGGCCTAGAGGGTTATTTCTGGAACATCCAGGCGGTAAAAGTAGAGGGGAGTGATGATGCACAATCTTGAGGGGGGAGAAGAGGAGGCACCACCGCCTCCCCAGACCCTCTAGTAAAATGATCCCAGGTTGGTCAGTCCGAGTCAGTCACCTATGTGACCACGTCTCCCCTATCACAGAAAATTACCCATCAGGGCCCTGGTTACCCAGAGGGTCACTGACTGTACCACCCATCCCACCAGTCCGATCCAACCCTTTTCTCAGCCCAGACAATGCTGCATCATTCTGGGGGTTCAACTTCCATCAGTCTTCCGAGTCAACTTGCTCTCACAGCAATGTCCCGTGTCACGGCAGGTCAGTCACACACAGCACCCACTCCGCTTTTCCCTCAGCTTCCTTTGGTCCAGCTTCAGTCTCTACCTTCACTACTGCCTCAGTCTTTGCCATGGCTTCAGCGTTCTCCATCTCAGTCTCAACTTCGAATTCCAGCCCCCACTACCTCTGCCTCTAGTTCTGTCTCTACCAATGTTTCTGGTGGTGCCTCTGTCTCTACCAATGTTTCTGGTGGTGCCTCTGTCTCTACCAATGTTTCTGGTGGTGCCTCTGTCTCTACCAATGTTTCTGGTGGTGCCTCTGTCTCTACCAATGTTTCTGGTGGTGCCTCTGTCTCTACCAATGTTTCTGGTGGTGCCTCTGTCTCTACCAATGTTTCTGGTGGTGCCTCTGTCTCTACCAATGTTTCTGGTGGTGCCTCTGTCTCTACCAATGTTTCTGGTGGTGCCTCTGTCTCTACCAATGTTTCTGGTGGTGCCTCTGTCTCTACCAATGTTTCTGGTGGTGCCTCTGTCTCTACCAATGTTTCTGGTGGTGCCTCTGTCTCTACCAATGTTTCTGGTGGTGCCTCTGTCTCTACCAATGTTTCTGGTGGTGCCTCTGTCTCTACCAATGTTTCTGGTGGTGCCTCTGTCTCTACCAATGTTTCTGGTGGTGCCTCTGTCTCTACCAATGTTTCTGGTGGTGCCTCTGTCTCTACCAATGTTTCTGGTGGTGCCTCTGTCTCTACCAATGTTTCTGGTGGTGCCTCTGTCTCTACCAATGTTTCTGGTGGTGCCTCTGTCTCTACCAATGTTTCTGGTGGTGCCTCTGTCTCTACCAATGTTTCTGGTGGTGCCTCTGTCTCTACCAATGTTTCTGGTGGTGCCTCTGTCTCTACCAATGTTTCTGGTGGTGCCTCTGTCTCTACCAATGTTTCTGGTGGTGCCTCTGTCTCTACCAATGTTTCTGGTGGTGCCTCTGTCTCTACCAATGTTTCTGGTGGTGCCTCTGTCTCTACCAATGTTTCTGGTGGTGCCTCTGTCTCTACCAATGTTTCTGGTGGTGCCTCTGTCTCTACCAATGTTTCTGGTGGTGCCTCTGTCTCTACCAATGTTTCTGGTGGTGCCTCTGTCTCTACCAATGTTTCTGGTGGTGCCTCTGTATCTACCTCTGCTTTTGATTGTGCTTGGCTGCTCTTCCTGCCGATGCCTGGAGAGAGAAATAGCGAGAACAGTTGGGTTAGTATGGAAGCGTCTCAGAGGCTCTTGTCCATGTTCATGCAGCTGCATTCAGAGATGTGGAAATGACCAGTTAGCAGTGGAAATCTATTTTTGTTTTGTTTTTGTACATTAAGTGTAATTAGCTGCATACCCATTCTAACTTAAGTATTGGGTTTCCTGATTAGATAAGAACCTAAATTAAGCATGAGGCAAAATCTATTTGTCCGTAAATGGCTGTGATCTCTCATCGTGTCTAATCAAGTAAGAATATGTGTGATTCAATTATTGCTGCTGCTCAGGAGAGGCCACCTGTTGGTTTGTTGGTGGAATCTCTGTGTGTGTTCTTATATAAAAAAAAGTCTTATCCTCAGAAATGTAAGGTTTTTGCATTTCTGTTTTAAGACTGTGTGTTAACATTCACCACACTTCCTCAAGCGCCAGGCAAGCTCAATCAAGCAAAGCTGAAGTATTTTAAAGAAAATTACTATTTAAACCAATGCTGGATGGTTATCGCAGGGGGAAATGTGTTGACATGTAGAAATGAGAGAAAGAGAGAAAGAGGGAATGGAGGAGAGAAAGAGGGAATGGAGGAGAGAAAGAGGGAATGGAGGAGAGAAAGAGGGAATGGAGGAGAGAAAGAGGGAATGGAGGAGAGAAAGAGGGAATGGAGGAGAGAAAGAGGGAATGGAGGAGAGAAAGAGGGAATGGAGGAGAGAAAGAGGGAATGGAGGAGAGAAAGAGGGAATGGAGGAGAGAAAGAGGGAATGGAGGAGAGAAAGAGGGAATGGAGGAGAGAAAGAGGGAATGGAGGAGAGAAAGAGGGAATGGAGGAGAGAAAGAGGGAATGGAGGAGAGAAAGAGGGAATGGAGGAGAGAAAGAGGGAATGGAGGAGAGAAAGAGGGAATGGAGGAGAGAAAGAGGGAATGGAGGAGAGAAAGAGGGAATGGAGGAGAGAAAGAGGGAATGGAGGAGAGAAAGAGGGAATGGAGGAGAGAAAGAGGGAATGGAGGAGAGAAAGAGGGAATGGAGGAGAGAAAGAGGGAATGGAGGAGAGAAAGAGGGAATGGAGGAGAGAAAGAGGGAATGGAGGAGAGAAAGAGGGAATGGAGGAGAGAAAGAGGGAATGGAGGAGAGAAAGAGGGAATGGAGGAGAGAAAGAGGGAATGGAGGAGAGAAAGAGGGAATGGAGGAGAGAAAGAGGGAATGGAGGAGAGAAAGAGGGAATGGAGGAGAGAAAGAGGGAATGGAGGAGAGAAAGAGGGAATGGAGGAGAGAAAGAGGGAATGGAGGAGAGAAAGAGGGAATGGAGGAGAGAAAGAGGGAATGGAGGAGAGAAAGAGGGAATGGAGGAGAGAAAGAGGGAATGGAGGAGAGAAAGAGGGAATGG
The DNA here is from genome assembly GCF_029448725.1 of Salvelinus fontinalis. Taxonomy (NCBI): domain Eukaryota; kingdom Metazoa; phylum Chordata; class Actinopteri; order Salmoniformes; family Salmonidae; genus Salvelinus; species Salvelinus fontinalis. The sequence goes on from NC_074689.1 coordinate 29,630,982, forward strand.
AGGAGAGAAAGAGGGAATGGAGGAGGGAAAGAGGGAATGGAGGAGGGAAAGAGGGAATGGAGGAGGGAAAGAGGGAATGGAGGAGGGAAAGAGGGAATGGAGGAGGGAAAGAGGGAATGGAGGAGGGAAAGAGGGAATGGAGGAGGGAAAGAGGGAATGGAGGAGGGAAAGAGGGAATGGAGGAGGGAAAGAGGGAATGGAGGAGGGAAAGAGGGAATGGAGGAGGGAAAGAGGGAATGGAGGAGAGAAAGAGGGAATGGAGGAGAGAAAGAGGAATGGAGGAGAGAAAGAAGAATGATGAGCGGGGAAGTAGTAGAGAAGCAATCCATCAGGGAGGAGATGAGAGAGAGAGGAGAGGGTGGGGCATGACCACATGGAGAGTGTCAGGATAAATAGAGGGGCCTGCTACTCATTCATCATTATTACCCTTCATGACGTGGCGCACACACACACACTGAAGGAACATTGTCCCTCTTGCTAGAACATGTATTTGAATACAACAGAAAGACACAGCCTTAGCCACACATACTAAACACACACAAGCTGGCTTATGTTGAAGCAAGCAAACCCTGTGTATTCCATGTGTAACAGTATAACTTTAAACCGTCCCCTCGCCCCGACACGGGCGCGAACTAGGGACCCTCTGCACACATCAACAACAGTCACCCACGAAGCGTCGTTACCCATCGCTCCACAAAAGCCACGGCCCTTGCAGAGCAAGGGGAAACACTACTTCTAGGTTTCAGAGCAAGTGACGTAACTGATTGAAACGCTATTAGCGCGTACCCGCTAACTAGCTAGCCATTTCACATTCGTTACACATGCACAAAGTGGTCCCCTTGTCAGTATCTTCATCCAGCATGCTTCAATACCCCAGAAGGAAACCCCAGTCACAGCAAGTTAATTAAGAGCCTCGGTCAACTCAGACAAGACCTGGGTTAAATATATCAGTCACATACTTTCAAATACACAGAGTATTTGAGGTGCACTTGATTTGGATAGGGCATTTTGGGACTTTTCCAAAGGTTCCATTTGTTCCTAGCATATCAAATCAAGTGCAGCTCAAGTATATTAAAGCATTCAAACATACAGTATATGTATTTGACCCAGACTAGCCCAAGCCATACCGGTTTACAGTGGCCTACCTTTTGGTGTCTATTGTTGGGGATGAGAGGTGATGGGAGCCAGCCCCATTGTGGGGGGAGGAGACAGAACAGGGTGGAGGGGGGGGGGGGGGGGGGGTTAGGAGGAACGCTGGGCGTTTATACCTGCAGGGGTGAGCACCAGGGCCTGCAGGATGTCCGAGAGGGAAACGATGCCCACGATGTGGCCGTTGTCGCCCACCACCACCAGCCTGTGGACCTGGAGACGAGAGGGGAGAAAGGGGAGGAGGGGCGAAGAAGTGGAGGAGGAGGGGCGAAGAAGTGGAGGAGGAGGGGCGAAGAAGTGGAGGAGGAGGGGCGAAGAAGTGGAGGAGGGGCGAAGAAGTGGAGGAGGAGCGGCGAAGAAGTGGAGGAGGAGGGGCGAAGAAGTGGAGGAGGAGGGGCGAAGAAGTGGAGGAGGAGGGGCGAAGAAGTGGAGGAGGAGGGGCGAAGAAGTGGAGGAGGAGGGGCGAAGAAGTGGAGGAGGAGAGGCGAAGAAGTGGAGGAGGAGAGGCGAAGAAGTGGAGGAGGAGAGGCGAAGAAGTGGAGGAGGAGAGGCGAAGAAGTGGAGGAGGAGGGGCGAAGAAGTGGAGGAGGAGCAGGGAAGAAGTGGAGGAGGAGCAGGGAAGTAGTGGAGGAGGAGCAGAGAAGTAGTGGAGGAGGAGCGGGGAAGAAGAGGAGGATTTAATGGAAATGGGAGAGAAAAAGAAAGATGTTATTAGCTACCATGTCAGACTGACAGGAGAGGGTTCAGGTCAGATGTGTGTCAATCTCACCTCTGCTTTGACTATTCTGTCCACGATAGTCTCCAGTGTCTCGAGCCGGTTGCACTTCATCACGCCCTCGAAGTACTGCGAGCGATGCCTCAGAGCCTGGGTCACCGTGATGTCCAGGTTGTTGTAGGTCTTCTCAGCAGCAAGGTTCTACACACAGCAAAGACAAACAACTAGTTGGTCCATCTCTGAATGTTCACCGTACACTTATGATCAGGAATATTCATTAACAACAAATGAGTAATATTCCTAAAAGGGTGCTCCATGAAGTGTTAACTAAAGGGATTACTTACAATGACATCAAACTTGGAATAAATATCCACGACTTTCCCTGAAAAGAGCAAAACCAAAGAAATTCAGAATTCAACTTCACAAAAATAATACACACCGTCTGACGCACACACATACCCGACTCGTCCACCACTGGCAGTGCGGACACCCTCCGGACCACGAAGATGTTCAGGGCCTTGATGATGGGTGTGTTGGGGTGGATGAAGGCGATGTTGTGGTAGGTGCCGATGGTCAGCTCCTCCAGGGTCTGCTTCATAAAGGCAGGCTTTGGCATCTCACACACCTGGTATATCAAATCAAAGTTTATTTGTCACGTGCGCCGAATACGACAGTGAAATGCTTACTTACAGGCTCTAACCAATAGTGCAAAAAAAAGGTGTGTGTGTATAGGTAAGTAAAGAAATAAAACAGACATATGTTCAGAAGAGATTTCTTTGGGGGGGGAAACGTTAGAAAACAGACTGAAACCAGGCAGCAGTACCTGGACATGGCCAATGAGAAACACTCACTTTTGTTTTCTGTTCAGAAATGTTACAAAAGTTTGTTGCGAGCCCTAATGAGGACATTTGAGTATCAACTAAACTGGTTTCATCTCCATTTGACCGTCTAATGTAGTGTCAGCTCGGTCTTTCTAGCAGTACGTGTTCCATTTGATATTGTCCATGTCGGTCTGTCAGGTTTGTCTGTCCTTCTCATATAACTAATAAATGTCTATCTTTTTTCCAATCTGTCTCATATTCTCTGTCCGTCTGTCTTGCACTCGGTCTGTATCTGTCTGTGTGCAGTCACCTATGGTCTATCATTTCGTCTAGCCCAGGACAGACGGATGTCCTTTGGTCAAGTGGGTTCATGTTTCCAAGCGTCTTTCCTGCTGTCTATTTCATTATGCAGAGGTGGTTTACATTTCACGCTCACTTCTACACGTCAGACACCTTATATTTAGACAATACCGTTTCTCTAGCCGGCAGACTGCTACAGTACTACCCTGTTAACACGGTCAATTCAGGAAATCTAACAAAACGGAATACATTTCACAGGAATTCAAGGAATCCTCATTGGACTCCAACTCTAAAATTCATCTCCTGAATGAATGGATTTGAAATGGGTGAACTACAATGTATAGTCACCATATTCTCTCCTCTAGACTGGTGAGGAGGTCATCCCAGACGATCAGATTGATTAAACTAATCTTCTACTGAATCAGGACAGCTCTCTAGGCTCTGTCGCCATCCTTTCATGACCCTGCCTTTGTTTCCTCTTTAATTTCCCTTTCGTTAGATGGGGCGGCAGGTAGCCTAGCGGTTGCGAGCGTTGGGCCAGTAATCGAAAGGTCACTGGTTTGAATCCCAGAGCAGTCTAGGTGTAACATCTGTCGATTTGCCCTTGAGCAAGGCACTTAACCCTAATTGATCATGTAAGTCGCTCCGGATAAGAGCGTCTGCAAAATGACTAAAATGTAAAAATGTAATCTTTAATTCCATGGAGCATGCTCTTACATTCCAATCCACTGTTTGTTTACATAAGAGAGCCTGTGCTTCATCAATCCAGTGCTAGGCCTACTTACAAAGAGCTGGAGGAACTTGAGGATTCTCTTGTGTGTGAGGATATAAAGTGCGTTTCCGCTGACTGGGTCGATGACGGGCAGCCGATGAATCTTGTTCTTGATGAGCGAGTATACCGCGTCAAATATACTGAAAGAGGGGGGGGGGGTAAGATAGAAGATCAAGTTAAGATAACAGACAACTTGTTGTTGCCAATAAAGCACTAGATACAGAGGGTGTTGATACATTGACTCTTCATCAATCAATAGTCTCCATCTTTAAAACAGCACGTCATGGTGGAGTCTTCTCCAAAAGAACACGTTCAAAGTCCAAGTTACCTTTAAGTGCAGTCATTCATCCTACTTAGTCAATCTGTTTGATGTTAAGAGCATAGAACAATAACAGTGAGTATGCTGCAAGAGAGCTCTTCTATTGAATTGAAGTGATAGTGACTAGTGAGAGAAAAAGCATAGATTTACCCCGAGTACACAAAACATTAAGAACAGCTCTTTCCATGACAGACTGGTCAGGTGACTCCAGGTGAAAGCTATGATCCCTTATTTATGTCACCTGTTAGATCCACTTCAAATCAGTGTAGATGAAGGGGAGGAGAAAGTGTCAAATTATTTTTCAGCCTTGAGACGGATTGTATGTGTGCCATTCAGAGGGTGAATGGGAAAGAAAATATTTAAGTTCCTTTGAATGGGGTATAGTAGTAGGTGCCAGGCACACGGTTTGAGTGTGTCAAGAACTGCAACGCTGCAGGGCTTTTCACGCTCAACATTTTCTCCCGTGTATCAAAGAAAGGACATCCAGCCAACTTGACAACTGTGGGAAGTATGAGTCAACATGGATGAGCATCCCTGTGGAACACTTGACACCATGTAGTTCATGCCCCGAAGAATTGAGGCTGTTCTGAGTGCCAAAGGGTGCGCAACTCAATATTAGGAAGATGTTGCTAATGTTTGGTACACTGAGTGTATATCCTGAGGGTCTGACCATAACTAAATTATGGTGAGTTTTCAGAAAGCCTCATAGCTAACATAGCACATTATTTCTCCGAACATCCCTGGCAGACAGCCATGCGAGAGTAACAACTCTAAAACCGATGTTTGACCGCCAGTCTTCATATTAAACATATTAGTCAAATTAAGCACTTTGCTGCGCTGTTCTAAATGGGTCCAGGTTGTAGAGTAAAGTACTGCGTTGGCTACGAGGCTTTCAAAACTCACCCCCGTTTCACAACACCATTTGTTTCTGCTAGGAGAGTGAAATGCTACAGTACCTAAACAGAGGTGCCATAAAACATTAAGGTGACCTGATTGAGGTGGCAGGGCGCCTAGTGGTTACAGAGTTGAGCCAGCAACCAAAGGGTTGCCAGTTAGAATCCCACATCTGATGGGAAAAGTGAGCTGGCAACCGGAGGCTTGCTGGTATCATATCCTAGATGCCTTGAATGCCCAATGTGGCAGCCCCCTGCACCTCTTCAAAATGTGTGTGTGTGTGTGTGTAGTGTCTTGCGAAAGTATTCACCCCCCTTGGCATTTTCCTATTTTGTTGCCTCAATTGATTTTTGGGGGGTCATTGTCCTGCTGGAAAATGAACCTCCATCCCAGTCTCAAATCTCTGGAAGACAAACAGGTTTCCCTCAAGAATTTCCCTGTATTTAGCGCCATGCATCTTTCCTTCATTTTTGACCAGTTTCCCAGTCCCTGCCGATGGAAAAACATCCCCACAGCATGAAGCTGCCACCACGCTTCACTGTGGGGATGGTGTTCTCAGGGTGATGTGAGGTGTTGGGTTTCTGCCAGACATACCGTTTTACTTGATGGCCAAAAAGCTACATTTTAGTCTCATCTGACCAGAGTACCTTCTTCCATATATTTGGGGAGTCTCCCACATGCCTTATTGGCGAACACCAAATATGTTTGCTTATTTTTTCTTTAAGGAATGTTTTTTTTCTGGCCACTCTCCTGTAAAGCCCAGCTCTGTGGAGTCTGGCTTAAAGTGGGCCAATGGACAGATAATCCAATCTCCACTGTGGAGCTTTGCAGCTCCTTCAGGGTAATCTTTGGTCTCTTTGTTGCCTCTCTTGCCTGGTCTAAGTTTTGGTGGGCGGTCCTCTCTTGGCAGGTTTGTTGTGGTGCCATACTCTCCATTTTTTAATAATGGATTTAATGGTGCTCTGTGGGATGTTCAAAGTTTTGCATCTTTTTTATAACCCAACCCTGATCTGTACTTCTCCACAACTCTGTCCCTGACCTGTTTGGAGAGCTCCTTGGTCTCCATGGTGCTGCTTGCTTGGTGGTGCCCCTTGCTTAGTGGTGTTGCAGACTCTGGGTCCTTTGAGAACAGATGTATATATACTGAGATCATGTGACAGATCATGTGACACTTAGTCCACCTGTGTGCAATCAAACTAATTATGTGACTTCTGAAGGTAATTGGTTGCCCCAGATCTTATTTAGGGGGTTCATAGCAAAGAGGGTTTGAATACATATGCACGCACCACTTTTGTTTTTTATTTGTTAGCATTTTTTTGAAACAAGTCATTTATTTTTTTTCCCTCACTTCACCAATTTTGACTATTTTGTGTATGTCTATTACATGAAATCCAAATAAATATCAATTTAAAATGACAGGTTGTAATGCAACAAAATAGGAAAAACACCAAGGGGAATGAAAACTTTTGCAAGACACTATGTATGTGTCTTTCAGAGGGTTTGGGTTAAAAGCAAAGATCACATTTTGGCTGGCAACTGACCAATAAAGTGAGCATAATCTTGATTTAGTAAAGGGCTGAAGCAAATTGACCAGATGTGCACACAAAGCATCCATGCGTGTTAAACCAGAAACCATACAGGAAGTCATCAGAAACAAGGGACTATCAGGGCTGGCCAACAGTCAGTCAGTATCTCTCCCTTAAAACAAATACACTAGAGTACATCATCAGAAAACCTGGCAATGGACAGCTGAGTCAGTCAGTAAGACCTGGTCATGAAGACAGCTGAATCAGTCACTAAGCAATTAAATGATGCTGGTGTTCTCCCAAAAGAAGCCAGAAAATGCCCATAACCAAACCAGAGGCTTCAGTTGATTAACCTGGGAAGATGGAGAAGTTGAGTAGTATTTTAAGCAAAGTATTTATATATGTTTTAAAGAGTCTGGCCCATACTTCTTTTCACAAAATGGACCTTGAATTATTCAGAGTGAGGAAAATAAACTATGCTCCCAATCGAAACATGGAAAAAGGTGCAGAAATACAAGGGGAAAGTACCAGACCTTTGTAGGGAATGGGCGACAAATATAAAACTCCACCTGGGAGAGTGTATTGACAGTAAATTACTCTACCTATAAATTGAAGTGGAGTGAGACTTATTTACTGTGTTTATGACCATAGAATTATATTTATATGTGGGGGGAAAAGAAAAAAAAAGAAAAAAAATTGGGAAAATTAGATTTAACATTTTAATTCTCAACCAACTATGAGATGATTATAGATTGTTCATATAAACAGACTGATTAAACCCAAAGGAAGATCCTCTATGTAATAATGAGCAAAAAGCTCTGAATGGGTCGCACACTAAGTCAATCATGAATGGATCATTACTATCCTATTCATGGATCTGCAGTTTCATTTCCTCCCATCATAACGGCTATTTAAACTACATAAAATAAAAGCAAATAGGAAATGCAGGTGTCATGTATAACAGGCTTACCTTGCATCAGGTGATATGTTCACTAACGGCTTAAAGGTTTCTTGTAGGTAGAGCTCTTAAAAAATAAAAAATAAATAAACATCAAACTACAAAATAAATGTCTTTATTATTTGTTGAACAACTGATAAAAATGTTGGTTTTGAAATGGGAAAGTTGCTGTAAAATAGCTGGAAAGTTCCCATACCTCTCCACGTTTCAATTTTATGCTCCTCCAGCTCATATATTTGTACCTAAAATAGACAGAACATTGAATAATTAGTGATATTTAACATTCATTCCATGATTTGAACGTGGCATACATTACTACATTTGTAGCGTTTTATTTTGTAAAAAGAAGAGTGATAGAAATAGCAACTTCATGAAACAGAAAAATATATAAAATCACAGCAATTCTCTCTGGAGAAGAAAAACTACATGTAAGTGCTGGCATCATGAAAAATCAAACTGGTTCCCAAGAGGGTCTCAATCAGGTCCACGTCAGCCCTCTCCGACATAAAAGACAGTTATGAGAACCGCTGCTAATAAATAACCACGAGGAAAGGACAGAGTAGCAGGGCCTCGATTTCATTACAAAAACAGGCAATTTCTACAGCACCCACAGCTACATTGAGCGCATTATCATGAACAGCTGGGACAAGCCATTTCCTAGGTCATGTGTGTTGAAGGACTGGGGACGTGCCATTTCCTAGGTCATGTGTGTTGAAGGACTGGGGACGTGCCATTTCCTAGGTCATGTGTGTTGAAGGACTGGGGACGTGCCATTTCCTAGGTCATGTGTGTTGAAGGACTGGGGACGTGCCATTTCCTAGGTCATGTGTGTTGAAGGACTGGGGACGTGCCATTTCCTAGGTCATGTGTGTTGAAGGACTGGGGACGTGCCATTTCCTAGGTCATGTGTGTTGAAGGACTGGGGACGTGCCATTTCCTAGGTCATGTGTGTTGAAGGACTGGGGACGTGCCATTTCCTAGGTCATGTGTGTTGAAGGACTGGGGACGTGCCATTTCCTAGGTCATGTGTGTTGAAGGACTGGGGACGTGCCATTTCCTAGGTCATGTGTGTTGAAGGACTGGGGACGTGCCATTTCCTAGGTCATGTGTGTTGAAGGACTGGGGACGTGCCATTTCCTAGGTCATGTGTGTTGAAGGACTGGGGACGTGCCATTTCCTAGGTCATGTGTGTTGAAGGACTGGGGACGTGCCATTTCCTAGGTCATGTGTGTTGAAGGACTGGGGACGTGCCATTTCCTAGGTCATGTGTGTTGAAGGACTGGGGACGTGCCATTTCCTAGGTCATGTGTGTTGAAGGACTGGGGACGTGCCATTTCCTAGGTCATGTGTGTTGAAGGACATTTTTTCCCTGTAGAGTGGTTGCAGTGTTTCCCCTATACACAGTAAGCACCACCGCTGCTAAAAAAAATTATAATGTAGATGTATGCCCCAGAAAGGACCCCACTGATAATACAATAGCAAACATCTGAGTTTTTTTCCAGTTTCCTGTAAACAGCAGCTACATCAATCATTAAATTACTGATCCAGGAGTAAGTGAGTGTTGGATAAAAATTCAAGGTTTTTGGCTAGCCCACTCATCATAGTCAGTCCAAACTGAAGGAAGAGCGACTAAGGTTGCAAAATACAAGTATCGTTCTATCATGCACCTTTAGTTTACCGTCGCTAAATCTTTTTTTCTAATGCAAGCCCCAATGAACACAACCCAGGACTCATTTGTGTCTGTTTGATGAGAGGACACGTACCATGGGAGACTTGTAGTATCTGTGGAGGATGTTGATGAAGTCTGTGATGGTTAACATTCCTAGAGAGAGACAGAGAAAGGCCTTGTTGAGTTATTATTTACATTGCATAGGTGTTGGATTTGACCTAGCACATACACACACTGGTACTGAGGATAGTACAAAAAAAATAAGATAGGAGCAGCGGGGAGGAAGGTGGGTACAGGTAGAACAGAAGGAGCGGCGGGGAGGAAGGTGGGTACAGGTAGAACAGAAGGAGCGGCGGGGAGGAAGGTGGGTACAGGTAGAACAGAAGGAGCGGCGGGGAGGAAGGTGGGTACAGGTAGAACAGAAGGAGCGGCGGGGAGGAAGGTGGGTACAGGTAGAACAGAAGGAGCGGCGGGGAGGAAGGTGGGTACAGGTAGAACAGAAGGAGCGGCGGGGAGGAAGGTGGGTACAGGTAGAACAGAAGGAGCGGCGGGGAGGAAGGTGGGTACAGGTAGAACAGAAGGAGCGGCGGGGAGGAAGGTGGGTACAGGTAGAACAGAAGGAGCGGCGGGGAGGAAGGTGGGTACAGGTAGAACAGAAGGAGCGGCGGGGAGGAAGGTGGGTACAGGTAGAACAGAAGGAGCGGCGGGGAGGAAGGTGGGTACAGGTAGAACAGAAGGAGCGGCGGGGAGGAAGGTGGGTACAGGTAGAACAGAAGGAGCGGCGGGGAGGAAGGTGGGTACAGGTAGAACAGAAGGAGCGGCGGGGAGGAAGGTGGGTACAGGTAGAACAGAAGGAGCGGCGGGGAGGAAGGTGGGTACAGGTAGAACAGAAGGAGCGGCGGGGAGGAAGGTGGGTACAGGTAGAACAGAAGGAGCGGCGGGGAGGAAGGTGGGTACAGGTAGAACAGAAGGAGCGGCGGGGAGGAAGGTGGGTACAGGTAGAACAGAAGGAGCGGCGGGGAGGAAGGTGGGTACAGGTAGAACAGAAGGAGCGGCGGGGAGGAAGGTGGGTACAGGTAGAACAGAAGGAGCGGCGGGGAGGAAGGTGGGTACAGGTAGAACAGAAGGAGCGGCGGGGAGGAAGGTGGGTACAGGTAGAACAGAAGGAGCGGCGGGGAGGAAGGTGGGTACAGGTAGAACAGAAGGAGCGGCGGGGAGGAAGGTGGGTACAGGTAGAACAGAAGGAGCGGCGGGGAGGAAGGTGGGTACAGGTAGAACAGAAGGAGCGGCGGGGAGGAAGGTGGGTACAGGTAGAACAGAAGGAGCGGCGGGGAGGAAGGTGGGTACAGGTAGAACAGAAGGAGCGGCGGGGAGGAAGGTGGGTACAGGTAGAACAGAAGGAGCGGCGGGGAGGAAGGTGGGTACAGGTAGAACAGAAGGAGCGGCGGGGAGGAAGGTGGGTACAGGTAGAACAGAAGGAGCGGCGGGGAGGAAGGTGGGTACAGGTAGAACAGAAGGAGCGGCGGGGAGGAAGGTGGGTACAGGTAGAACAGAAGGAGCGGCGGGGAGGAAGGTGGGTACAGGTAGAACAGAAGGAGCGGCGGGGAGGAAGGTGGGTACAGGTAGAACAGAAGGAGCGGCGGGGAGGAAGGTGGGTACAGGTAGAACAGAAGGAGCGGCGGGGAGGAAGGTGGGTACAGGTAGAACAGAAGGAGCGGCGGGGAGGAAGGTGGGTACAGGTAGAACAGAAGGAGCGGCGGGGAGGAAGGTGGGTACAGGTAGAACAGAAGGAGCGGCGGGGAGGAAGGTGGGTACAGGTAGAACAGAAGGAGCGGCGGGGAGGAAGGTGGGTACAGGTAGAACAGAAGGAGCGGCGGGGAGGAAGGTGGGTACAGGTAGAACAGAAGGAGCGGCGGGGAGGAAGGTGGGTACAGGTAGAACAGAAGGAGCGGCGGGGAGGAAGGTGGGTACAGGTAGAACAGAAGGAGCGGCGGGGAGGAAGGTGGGTACAGGTAGAACAGAAGGAGCGGCGGGGAGGAAGGTGGGTACAGGTAGAACAGAAGGAGCGGCGGGGAGGAAGGTGGGTACAGGTAGAACAGAAGGAGCGGCGGGGAGGAAGGTGGGTACAGGTAGAACAGAAGGAGCGGCGGGGAGGAAGGTGGGTACAGGTAGAACAGAAGGAGCGGCGGGGAGGAAGGTGGGTACAGGTAGAACAGAAGGAGCGGCGGGGAGGAAGGTGGGTACAGGTAGAACAGAAGGAGCGGCGGGGAGGAAGGTGGGTACAGGTAGAACAGAAGGAGCGGCGGGGAGGAAGGTGGGTACAGGTAGAACAGAAGGAGCGGCGGGGAGGAAGGTGGGTACAGGTAGAACAGAAGGAGCGGCGGGGAGGAAGGTGGGTACAGGTAGAACAGAAGGAGCGGCGGGGAGGAAGGTGGGTACAGGTAGAACAGAAGGAGCGGCGGGGAGGAAGGTGGGTACAGGTAGAACAGAAGGAGCGGCGGGGAGGAAGGTGGGTACAGGTAGAACAGAAGGAGCGGCGGGGAGGAAGGTGGGTACAGGTAGAACAGAAGGAGCGGCGGGGAGGAAGGTGGGTACAGGTAGAACAGAAGGAGCGGCGGGGAGGAAGGTGGGTACAGGTAGAACAGAAGGAGCGGCGGGGAGGAAGGTGGGTACAGGTAGAACAGAAGGAGCGGCGGGGAGGAAGGTGGGTACAGGTAGAACAGAAGGAGCGGCGGGGAGGAAGGTGGGTACAGGTAGAACAGAAGGAGCGGCGGGGAGGAAGGTGGGTACAGGTAGAACAGAAGGAGCGGCGGGGAGGAAGGTGGGTACAGGTAGAACAGAAGGAGCGGCGGGGAGGAAGGTGGGTACAGGTAGAACAGAAGGAGCGGCGGGGAGGAAGGTGGGTACAGGTAGAACAGAAGGAGCGGCGGGGAGGAAGGTGGGTACAGGTAGAACAGAAGGAGCGGCGGGGAGGAAGGTGGGTACAGGTAGAACAGAAGGAGCGGCGGGGAGGAAGGTGGGTACAGGTAGAACAGAAGGAGCGGCGGGGAGGAAGGTGGGTACAGGTAGAACAGAAGGAGCGGCGGGGAGGAAGGTGGGTACAGGTAGAACAGAAGGAGCGGCGGGGAAGAAGGTGGGTACAGGTAGAACAGAAGGAGCGGCGGGGAGGAAGGTGGGTACAGGTAGAACAGAAGGAGCGGCGGGGAGGAAGGTGGGTACAGGTAGAACAGAAGGAGCGGCGGGGAGGAAGGTGGGTACAGGTAGAACAGAAGGAGCGGCGGGGAGGAAGGTGGGTACAGGTAGAACAGAAGGAGCGGCGGGGAGGAAGGTGGGTACAGGTAGAACAGAAGGAGCAGCGGGGAGGAAGGTGGGTACAGGTAGAACAGAAGGAGCAGCGGGGAGGAAGGTGGGTACAGGTAGAACAGAAGGAGCAGAGGGGAGGAAGGTGGGTACAGGTAGAACAGAAGGAGCAGCGGGGAGGAAGGTGGGTACAGGTAGAACAGAAGGAGCAGCGGGGAGGAAGGTGGGTACAGGTAGAACAGAAGGAGCAGCGGGGAGGAAGGTGGGTACAGGTAGAACAGAAGGAGCAGCGTGGAGGTGGGTACAGGTAGAACAGAAGGAGCGGCGGGGAGGAAGGTGGGTACAGGTAGAACAGAAGGAGCGGCGTGGAGGAAGGTGGGTACAGGTAGAACAGAAGGAGCGGCGGGGAGGAAGGTGGGTACAGGTAGAACAGAAGGAGAGGCGGGGAGGAAGGTGGGTACAGGTAGAACAGAAGGAGCGGCGGGGAGGAAGGTGGGTACAGGTAGAACAGAAGGAGCGGCGGGGAGGAAGGTGGGTACAGGTAGAACAGAAGGAGAGGCGGGGAGGAAGGTGGGTACAGGTAGAACAGAAGGAGCAGCGGGGAGGAAGGTGGGTACAGGTAGAACAGAAGGAGCAGCGGGGAGGAAGGTGGGTACAGGTAGAACAGAAGGAGCGGCGGGGAGGAAGGTGGGTACAGGTAGAACAGAAGGAGCGGCGGGGAGGAAGGTGGGTACAGGTAGAACAGAAGGAGCGGCGGGGAGGAAGGTGGGTACAGGTAGAACAGAAGGAGAGGCGGGGAGGAAGGTGGGTACAGGTAGAACAGAAGGAGCAGAGGGGAGGAAGGTGGGTACAGGTAGAACAGAAGGAGCAGCGGGGAGGAAGGTGGGTACAGGTAGAACAGAAGGAGCAGAGGGGAGGAAGGTGGGTACAGGTAGAACAGAAGGAGCAGCGGGGAGGAAGGTGGGTACAGGTAGAACAGAAAGAGCAGCGGGGAGGAAGGTGGGTACAGGTAGAACAGAAGGAGCAGCGGGGAGGAAGGTGGGTACAGGTAGAACAGAAGGAGCAGCGTGGAGGAAGGTGGGTACAGGTAGAACAGAAGGAGCAGAGGGGAGGAAGGTGGGTACAGGTAGAACAGAAGGAGCAGAGGGGAGGAAGGTGGGTACAGGTAGAACAGAAGGAGCAGCGGGGAGGTGGGTACAGGTAGAACAGAAGGAGCAGCGGGGAGGTGGGTACAGGTAGAACAGAAGGAGCAGCGTGGAGGAAGGTGGGTACAGGTAGAACAGAAGGAGCAGCGTGGAGGTGGGTACAGGTAGAACAGAAGGAGCAGCGGGGAGGAAGGTGGGTACAGGTAGAACAGAAGGAGCAGCGGGGAGGAAGGTGGGTACAGGTAGAACAGAAGGAGCAGCGGGGAGGAAGGTGGGTACAGGTAGAACAGAAGGAGCAGAGGGGAGGAAGGTGGGTACAGGTAGAACAGAAGGAGCAGCGTGGAGGTGGGTACAGGTAGAACAGAAGGAGCAGCGGGGAGGAAGGTGGGTACAGGTAGAACAGAAGGAGCAGCGTGGAGGTGGGTACAGGTAGAACAGAAGGAGCAGAGGGGAGGAAGGTGGGTACAGGTAGAACAGAAGGAGCAGCGTGGAGGTGGGTACAGGTAGAACAGAAGGAGCAGCGGGGAGGTGGGTACAGGTAGAACAGAAGGAGCAGCGGGGAGGAAGGTGGGTACAGGTAGAACAGAAGGAGCAGCGTGGAGGTGGGTACAGGTAGAACAGAAGGAGCAGAGGGGAGGAAGGTGGGTACAGGTAGAACAGAAGGAGCAGAGGGGAGGAAGGTGGGTACAGGTAGAACAGAAGGAGCAGAGGGGAGGAAGGTGGGTACAGGTAGAACAGAAGGAGCAGAGGGGAGGAAGGTGGGTACAGGTAGAACAGAAGGAGCAGAGGGGAGGAAGGTGGGTACAGGTAGAACAGAAGGAGCAGAGGGGAGGAAGGTGGGTACAGGTAGAACAGAAGGAGCAGAGGGGAGGAAGGTGGGTACAGGTAGAACAGAAGGAGCAGAGGGGAGGAAGGTGGGTACAGGTAGAACAGAAGAGACATTTGGGAGATACGAGACCAGGGCCTATTTCTGTGACACTATTTCACACACAGACACGCACACACTCACTCCTCATTGACATCAGTATCACCTAGAGGTGAGAAGGAACAGTGTAGTGGAAGGGCTTGATTCTCAGTATAGCCCATCTGTGCATCTTGCTCTATCGGACAGGTAGGCTTGATTTCTGATGCGTGGAAGGTTGCAGGGAGACGTCAGGCTCTACACTCACATTTTGTTGCAGCCGGGACAGCTACACAAGATGCGTGTCCCCTAACCATAGATGAGCACATTGCTATATTGTTCAACCAGTTGTTGAAAAACAGCGCAATTACAGTAAAAATATACTATTGTGTCTGTATTTCTGTTCTCAGAGAAGGCGAGAGAACAGTATTATATCTGTCTGCATTACGCTGGCCCAGATACGAGGAGAGAACAGTATTATATCTGTCTGCATTACGCTGGCCCAGATACGAGGAGAGTAGAGAGAACAGTATTATATCTGTCTGCATTACGCTGGCCCAGATACGAGGAGAGAACAGTATTATATCTGTCTGCATTACGCTGGCCCAGATACGAGGAGAGAACAGTATTATATCTGTCTGCATTACCCTGGCCCAGATACGAGGAGAGTAGAGGAGAGAACAGTATTATATCTGTCTGCATTACGCTGGCCCAGATACGAGGAGAGAACAGTATTATATCTGTCTGCATTACGCTGGCCCAGATACGAGGAGAGTAGAGGAGAGAACAGCATTATATCTGTCTGCATTACGCTGGCCCAGATACGAGGAGAGTAGAGAGAACAGTATTATATCTGTCTGCATTACGCTGGCCCAGATACGAGGAGAGTAGAGGAGAGAACAGTATTATATCTGTCTGCATTACGCTGGCCCAGATACGAGGAGAGAACAGTATTATATCTGTCTGCATTACGCTGGCCCAGATACGAGGAGAGTAGAGGAGAGAACAGTATTATATCTGTCTGCATTACCCTGGCCCAGATACGAGGAGAGTAGAGGAGAGAACAGTATTATCTGTCTGCATTACGCTGGCCCAGATACGAGGAGAGAACAGTATTATATCTGTCTGCATTACGCTGGCCCAGATACGAGGAGAGTAGAGGAGAGAACAGTATTATATCTGTCTGCATTACGCTGGCCCAGATACGAGGAGAGAACAGTATTATATCTGTCTGCATTACGCTGGCCCAGATACGAGGAGAGTAGAGGAGAGAACAGTATTATATCTGTCTGCATTACGCTGGCCCAGATACGAGGAGAGTAGAGGAGAGAACAGTATTATATCTGTCTGCATTACGCTGGCCCAGATATGAGGAGAGAACAGTATTATATCTGTCTCCATTACGCTGGCCCAGATACGAGGAGAGAACAGTATTATATCTGTCTGCATTACCCTGGCCCAGATACGAGGAGAGTAGAGGAGAGAACAGTATCATATCTGTCTGCATTACGCTGGCCCAGATACGAGGAGAGTAGAGGAGAGAACAGTAGTATATCTGTCTTCATTACCCTGGCCCAGATACGAGGAGAGAACAGTATTATATCTGTCTGCATTACGCTGGCCCAGATACGAGGAGAGTAGAGGAGAGAACAGCATTATATCTGTCTGCATTACGCTGGCCCAGATACGAGGAGAGTAGAGGAGAGAACAGTATTATATCTGTCTCCATTACGCTGGCCCAGATACGAGGAGAGAACAGTATTATATCTGTCTGCATTACGCTGGCCCAGATACGAGGAGAGTAGAAGAGAGAACAGTATTATATCTGTCTGCATTACGCTGGCCCAGATACGAGGAGAGAACAGTATTATGTCTGCATTACGCTGGCCCAGATACGAGGAGAGAACAGTATTATATCTGTCTGCATTACCCTGGCCCAGATACGAGGAGAGAACAGTATTATATCTGTCTGCATTACCCTGGCCCAGATACAAGGAGAGGAGAGAACAGTATTATATCTGTCTGCATTACGCTGGCCCAGATACAAGGAGAGAACAGTATTATATCTGTCTGCATTACCCTGGCCCAGATACGAGGAGAGAACAGTATTATATCTGTCTGCATTACCCTGGCCCAGATACGAGGAGAGGAGAGAACAGTATTATATGTCTGCATTACCCTGGCCCAGATACAAGGATAGAGAGAACAGTATTATATCTGTCTGCATTACCCTGGCCCAGATACAAGGAGAGGAGAGAACAGTATTATATCTGTCTCCATTACCCTGGCCCAGATACAAGGATAGGAGAGAACAGTATTATATCTGTCTGCATTACGCTGGCCGGTTTCAAGGGGGAGCGAAGGACAGACCGGATGAAGGAGAGAAGAGAGCCGACAAAGGATGGAGAGAAAGGAAGCAATGCATTGTTTAAAGAAGGTTAAGGATGTGGAGTAGAGGTCGACCAATTAAAATCAGGGCCGATTTAAAGTTTTCATAACAATCGGTAATCTGCCTTTTTGGACGCCGATTACATTGCAACCCATGAGGAAACTGCATGGCAGGCTGACCACCTGTTCCGCGAGTGCAGCGTCAAAAGGTACTTGTGGCTGCAATGAGCCAAGGTAAGTTGCTAACTAGCATTAAACTTATCTTATAAAAAACAATCAATTTTCACATAAATCACTAGTTAACTACACATTATTGCTGATATTACTAGGGTAACTATATGCCAGCAGCATACCACCCTGCATACCACTACTGGCTTGCTTCTGAAGCTAAGCAGGGTTGGTCCTGGTCAGGCCCTGGATGGGAGACCAGATGCTGCTGGAAGTGGTGTTGGGGGGGCCAGTAGGAGGCACTCTTTCCTCTGGTCTAAAAAATATCCCAATGCCCCAGGGCAGTGATTGGGGACACTGCCCTGTGTAGGGTGCCGTCTTTCGGATGGGACGTTAAAACGGATGTCCTGACTCTCTGAGGTCATTAAAGATCCCATGGCACTTATCGTAAGAGTAGGGGTGTTAACCCCGGTGTCCTGGCTAAATTCCCAATCTGGCCCTCAAACCATCATGGTCACCTAATAATCCCCAGTTTACAATTGGCTCATTCATTCCCCTCTCCCCTGTAACTATTCCCCAGGTCGTTGCTGCAAATGAGAACGTGTTCTCAGTCAACTTACCTGGTAAAATAAAATAAAAAAACTAGTTTGTCCTGCGTTGCATATAATCAATGCGGTGCCTGTTAATTTATCATCGAATCACAGCCTACTTTAACTACACCAAACGGGGGTGATTTAACAAAAGCGCATTCGCAAAAAAAGCACAAATGTGCCTAACCATAAACATCAATGCCTTTCTTAAAATCAATACACAGAAGTATATATTTTTTTAAACCTGCATATTTAGTTAACTTCTTTGGGATAGGGGGGTGCTGTTTTAACTTTGGGAAAAAATCGTGCCCAATTTAAACGGCCTCGTACTCTATTCTAGATCGTACAATATGCATATTATTATTACTATTGGAAAGAAAACACTCAAGTTTCTAAAACCGTTTGAATTATATCTGTGTAAAACAGAACTCATTTTGCAGCAAACTTCCTGTCAGGAAGTGAAAAATCTGAAATCGAGGCTCTGTTCCAGGGCCTTCCTATTCATTTGCTTGAAATCTATGGATGTACATGCACTTCATACGCCTTCCACTAGATGTCAATAGGCAGTGAGAGGTGGAATGGGGCGTCTAGCTTGATCTGAGGTCGAACAAGAGCTCTTGGAATGACGTGACCCCAAATTTCCTTTGTTCAGCAAGGCGCGGGAAGGAACCCTGGATTGCCTTCTGAAAAGCTTTCGGTATAGACGGCTAATATCTTCGGCTTTGATTTTATTTGATACATGTGATAATATCATCGTAAAGTATGTTTTTTCAATATAGTTTTATCAGATTATTGAACATTTATCGGGAGTTTTGGCATTTTCCGTTCTCTGCGTTTGGTGAAGATGGACAACTTCGCGCCACTTGGCTAGCTTTGGTTGCTAATTCGACAGGAGAAGAGGACATTCTAAAACCAAACAACAATTTATATTGAACAAAGGACTCCTTGTACAACATTGATGGAAGCTCAGCAAAAGTAGGAACCATTTATGATGTTATTTCGTATTTCTGTGGAAAATGTTTAGTACTATTTTCCACCCTCATTGCAGGCGCTGTCTCGCTATAACGTAAGCTGTATGTCGTACTAAAGTTATTTTTAGAATTCCAACACGGCGATTGCATTAAGAACTAGTGTATCTTTCATTTGCTGTACAACATGTATTTTTTAGTAAAGTTTATGATGAGTTCTTTGATTAGAGTAGTTGTCAGAAATATATCCGGATAATTTTGTGCAGTTTGGCTACGTATTCACATTGTAAAACCACGATTTGTACCGTTAAATATGCACATTTTCGAACAAAACATATATGTATTGTGTAACATGATGTTATAGGACTGTCATCTGATGAAGTTTGTCAAGGTTAGTGAATCGTTTTATATCTTTTGCTGTTTTTTTGCAATCGCTACCTTTGCAGTGAATGAATGCAGTTGTGTGGTTGGCTATTGTGGTACGCTAATATAATGCTATATTGTGTTTTCGCTGTAAAACACTTACAAAATCTGAAATATTGGCTGGATTTACAAGATGTTTATCTTTCACTTGCTGTACACCATGTATTTTTCATAAATGTTTTATGATGAGTATTTAGGTATTTCACATTGCTCTCTGTAGTTACTCTTGCTGCTTCGGTGCTATTTGTGATTGTAGCTGCAATGTAAAACTATGATTTATACCTGAAATATGCACATTTTTTGAACAAAACATATGCTATACAATAAATCTGTTATAAGACTCATCTGATGAAGTTGTTTCTTGGTTAGTGACTAATTCTCTCTCTATTTGGGGGTTTTGTGCAAGCTACCTGTGCTGTGAAAGATGTCTGTGCTTTTTTATATTTGGTGGTGAGCTAACATAAATATACGTGGTGTTTTCGCTGTAAAACATTTTTTTTTAAATCAGACATGTTGGCTGGATTCACAAGATGTTTATCTTTCATTTGCTGTACTGGACTTGTTAGTGTGTGAAAGTTAAATATTTCTAAAAAATATGTTTTGAATTTCGCACGCTGCCTTTTCAGTGGAATGTGGGGGGGGGGGGGGGTTCCCAGGTTAAACGTACCTCCGCCATTTCTCCCTCACCTAAATCCAGATAGCTGATGTTATGAAAGATCTGCCGAAATTGTTGCAACCCCTATTATTAGCCTGTTCAATCTCTTTCGTATCGTCTGAGATTCCCAAAGATTGGACAGCTGCTGCGATCATCCCCCTATTCAAAGTGGGAGACACTCTAGACCCAAACTGCTACAGACCTACAGTTGAAGTAGGAAGTTTACATACACTTAGGTTGGAGTCATAAAAACGAATTATTCAACCCCTCCACAAATTTCTTGAGAACAAACTATAGTTTTGGCAAGTCGGTTAGAACATCTACTTTGTCCATGACAAGTAATTTTTCCAAGAATTGTTTTCAGAGATTATTTCACTGTATCACAATTCCAGTGGGTCAGAAGTTTACATACACTAAGTTGACTGTGCCTTTAAACAGCTTGGAAAATTCCCGAAAATTATGTTATGGCTTTAGAAGCTTCTGATAGGCTAATTGACGTCATTTGAATCAATTGGCGGTATACCTGTGGATGTATTTCAAGGCCTACCTTTAAACTCAGTGCCTCTTTCCTTGACATCATGGGAAAATCAAAAGAAATCAGCCAAGACCTCAGAAAATAAGATTTTTACACCGCCACAAGTCTGGTTCATGCTTGGAAGCAATTACCAAATGCCTGAAGGTACCACGTTCATCTATATAAACAATAGTACGCAAGTATAAACACCATGGGACCACGCCGTCATACCGCTCAGGAAGGAGACGCGTTCAGTCTCCTAGAGATGAACGAACTTGTGCGAAAAGTGCAAATCAATCCCAGAATGGACCTTGTGAAGACACTGGAGGAAACCGGTACAAAAATATCTAAATCCACAGTAAAACGAGTCCTATATTGACATAACCTGAAAGGCCGCTCAGCAAGTAAGAAGCCACTGCGCCAAAACTGCCATAAAAAAGCCAGACTATGGTTTGCAACTGCACATGGGGACAAATATCGTACTTTGGAGAAATGTCCTCTGGTCTGATGAAACGAAAATAGAATTGTTTGGCCATAATGCCCATCGTTATGTTTGGAGGGAAAAGGGGAGGCTTACAAGCCGAAGAACACCATCCCAACCGTGAAGCACGGGGGTGGCATAATCATGTTGTGGGGGTGCTTTGCTGCAGGAGGGACTGGTGCACTTCACAAAATAGATGGCATCATTAGAAAGAAAAATGATGTGTATATATTGAAGCAACATCAAGACATCAGTCAGGAAGTTAAAGCTTGGTCGCAAATGGGTCTTCCAAATGGACAATGACCCCAAGCATATTTCCAAAGTTGTGGCAAAATGGCTTATGGACAACAATGTCAATGTATTGGAGTGGCCATCACAAAGCCCTGACCTCAAACCTATAGTTATTTGTGGGCAGAACTGAATAAGCATTTGCGAGCAAGGAGGACTACAAACCTGCCTCAGTTACACCAGCTCTGTCAGGAGGAATGGGTCAAAATTCACCCAACTTATTGTGGGAAGCTTGTGAAAGTCTACCCGAAACTTTTGAACCAAGTTAAACAATTTAAAGGCAATGCTACCAAATACTAATTGAGTGTAATGTAAACTTCTGACCCACTGGGAATGTGATCAAATAAATAAATACTGATATAAATAATTCTCTACTATTATTTGGACATTTCACATTCTTAAAATAAAGTGGTGATCCTAACTGACCCAAGACAGGGAATTTTTACTAGGATTAAATGTCAGAAAATGTGAAAAACTGAGTTCACATGCATTTGGCTAAGGTGTATGTAAACTTCCGACTTCAGTGAATTATTAGTCAAATAATCTGTCTGTAAACAATTGTAAAAATAACTTAATGTACAAAGTAGATGTTTTAATGGACTTGCCAAAACTATAGTTTGTTAACAAGAAATTTGTGGAGTGGTTGAAAAACGAGTTAAATGACTCCAACCTAAGTGTGTGTAAACTTCCGACTTCAACTGTATATGAAATGCAAATGGTATAGCGAGAAATAGTTGACGCGTCATAATTTCTATAATAACTACAACTTCTTAACTGTGAACATTGAACCACCAGCTTCCATATGTTCTCATGTTCTGAGCAAGGAACTTAAATAGCTTTTTTACATGGCACATATTGTACTTTTACTTTTCTCCAACACTGTTTTTGCATTAGTTAAACCAAATTGAACATGTTTCATTATTTGAGACGAAAGACTATTTATATTAGGTTCAAATAAAGACGGTTCATTGTTCGTTCAGTATTGTTGTAATTGTCATTATTACAAATATATATAAAAATCATCCAATTAAATCGGTATCGGCTTTTTATTGGTCCATGAATAATTGGTATCGGCGTTGAAAAATCATAATCAGTCGACTTCTAATGTGAAGAAGTGGAAGGTTAAGGCTGGGAGGAGAGAGATGATAGAACAGAGACATTTCCCACTTACCGACAAAGCTCTGCTTCTTCGTCTCCCATAGCGGGGCTGCCCGCACCCCGTTGGCAACCAAGGCAAAGAAAGCCTTCTTTACCTACAGGCGAGAAGTACACAAACAATTTATTTACAAAGACTTTCTAAACAGGTATTTTATCATGTGGGTGGAATAGAGCAGCGTTCTCCACCTTTGGTCTCTTGTGGTGACCATATTACCCCCACACCAGCACCCATGAGTCTTCATAACAGGAAAATTCTACATGACCATTGAGTCACGGTAATCTCCTCTTATGCACTCTGGACACGCTTGTTTGTTCCCAACTCGTTAATGACCATCAGGTCGCTAATAGCCTGGTACTCCGGGCTCTACTGTCCCTCTAACGTCAAAACAAATTCTAACACTTATCAAAATAGTATCTTGCTTTTAAAACTCACCTCACTGTGATTGATAAATTTGAAGAAAGAAATTCAACAGGTTGAAATAGTGGAAAGCATGGTAATTGTGGATGTTGTTTCATAGCCTAACAATGAAATGGACAGCGCTTTAAGGTGATGATTCATTCTAAACACCCATACAGATTATGCATACAGTATGAGCCCAAGCCTGAAAAAAAACTCTGAATTAAAAATAATAATTGTGCAATACATTGCCTTCCGTATATTAAGCAGGCAAAAATTCACTGATTTAAGATGTCTTTGGTACATAATTGGTCTAACCTATACTCCAAAATGAAACAAATTCTAGTAAATCGTCTTTGAGTGTGGATTGTACTATTATGTATACTGGATGGACTGGTTACCTTATGCGACGCTCCAAACGTTCTATCCATGAGTCTGGGAGAGAACATATAGGCCTAGGCGACTCTGTTGGTTCATTGATTGTGCAGGACAGCTTCTAGAATTAGCCTATAATTATAGCGAATTTGTATTTCAATTGCTTAGTATTAGGGCATTTTTTATATTTTCATTATTAATAGGCTGGCACATTACCTTGAGCTACAACTATTATTAACAAGTGTACAGCTAATTTGGCTCTAAACAACAGAAGGGTTTTCAGAAATTCTCTCAACTGTATGAAAGTAAAATTAAATAAAGTCTAGTTGCACTCTTTGAACTGTGATGTTAACACTGGGCTGGGTGTATTTGACAAACACATTTATTGTATCATTGTGACTGGTGCAATGATCAAAAGGTCATGGTCTACTGTAATAGTTGTGGTTTGGGTTAACCCTTTACACTCGTACCCGGGTTGAAAATGGCAGAATTAGGCACTGAACCTAAATTGGAATGCAGTGGCTGTACAGTAACATGCTATACATGACGTCAGAGCTCAGGCTCTTCACAGGTTGACTGACAGCCATTCTGAAATTGAACACCGCACGCGACAAGAAGTTTCCCCGGTTCCAGGATAGAGTTCTCCCCGGGTCCAAAAAGTTGCACCCGTTCCGAAACGCACCTGGTCCCCCTCGGAAGAAGAACTGAAGACATTAAAGAAGGACATATCCGCTGGTCATTTTGGCCATAAAAATGCAGTCTCATATGTTATAGGAATGAATAGAATGATTTTACACAATGTGACATTTGGGAGGTTGAAACATTAAAGACGTGTAAACCTTGTTATGTATAGAAGCATATACAGTCAGATTGGTATAAGATATCTGCTCCATTTTCAGAACACATGTTAACAAGATGCTAGGGAAATTACTGGATGGGAATATTGACCAGCTGAGTATCTTTGAATAGTCACCTGAGTGTACAGCTCAATAAACTAGGCGTTGTTTTATATTTCCATCCTCTGTGATGTATATAATAAAGTGTAAACTCTATATCAGACATTGTACAGGTACCTTCTTCAATTTTAAGCCCATAATGTGTGTAAGGTGTATACTTTTGTCTCAAAGTACATTTGTTTAAGACTACCAAGAAACGCTCTGTGTGGA
Organism: Salvelinus fontinalis; assembly: GCF_029448725.1. Classification (NCBI taxonomy): domain Eukaryota; kingdom Metazoa; phylum Chordata; class Actinopteri; order Salmoniformes; family Salmonidae; genus Salvelinus; species Salvelinus fontinalis. Next base: position 29,655,022 of record NC_074689.1, read on the forward strand.
CCACTGCCACCGCGGTAAAAGGTTAAGGGACAACTTATTTTCATATCAAAGTTCCTCATCCACATGTTAAAACATGACATACATATATTTATTTTTAGATAAATAGCCTAATAAAGTCCTACTGAAAAATAAAATGAATTCAGAGTTTTCATAGATAAAAATGTAATAATGCAAATTCTGGAACTTCTGATGTTTTTGCAAACCTGGCGAGGACTGACCGCTTAAAATTAATTCTAGTATATTCCAGTAATTGGGAGGGCCAACCTCTCTCTCTCTTATCTTAACTTTCCTCATCCACATGCCAAAGACCCTCCCTATATAAGAGAAATCCTCCCCCATTGACTGCACATAGTTGCCAAATACTTCAACTAGCTGCTAAACACTTGACATAAGAGAACGACGCATGCAAAAAGACAAGAAAAAGGTTAAGAATGAAAGTTGTCCTACTAATGCTGTCTTTGTGCCTCACACTGTCTGGGGCACAAAGTGAGTGGACCAGTTTATCTAACAGTCAGCTTGAAAACTGCAACTTCATCAGTGAGTTGGCTGTGCTGAAGGAAAAACTGAAAACCATGGATCAGAAGCTAGGAGCTGTGGAGACCAGGCTACAAGTCGGCAAGAGCCAGGTGGACGAACTGAAAAGTATGAACAAAGCTCAAGAAGAAGAACTGAAAACATTAAAGAAGGACATAGCCGCTGGTCAGCCAAAGGTGGCCTTCACCGCAGCTCTAAGAACGTCTGGTTCTGGTTACATAGGACCCTTCACCACTCACACACCCTTGCAGTATAAAAGAGTCTTCTCCAACTTCGGCAGTGGATACAACCCTTCTACAGGGGTCTTCACAGCCATGGCCAAAGGAGTATATTACTTCCGCTACACCATGTTCTACAATGGAGACGCCAACGCTGTCGTGAGTTTGATGAAGAACGAGGAGTTTCTCGTGTCCACATGGGACCGTGTGTCAGGAAGAAGTGAAGATTCCGCCAGCAATGCTGCCATAGTGCAGCTGGAGGTGGGAGACAATGTCTTCGCCCGGCTCTCAGCTAACATGAGAGTCTACGACGATGGTGGGAACTACAACACCTTCAGTGGGTTTCTACTCTTCACCAACTAATATTAACAAGTTTACAGGTCATTTGGCTGTAAACAGAAGGGTTTTCAGAAATTATGTCACAACTGTATGAAAGTAAAATTAAATAAAAAGTCTAGTTGCACTCTTTGAACTGTGATGTTGTTGACACTGGGCTGGGTGTATTTGACAAACATATTTATTGCATCATTGTGACTGGTGCACTGAACAAAGGTCATGGTCTACTGTAGTAGTTGTGATTGGGTTAACCCTTTACACTCGTACCCGGGTTGAAAATGGCAGATTTAGGCACTGAACCTAAATTGGAATGCAGTGGCTGTACAGTAACATGCTATACATGACGTCAGAGCTCAGGCTCTTCACAGGTTTTGACTGACAGCCATTCTGAAATTGAACACCGTATGCGACAAGAAGCTGCCCCCATCACTCCCGCTGAGTAAGCAAATAAAAAATAAAAAGTCCAACCTGTTTGTGAATAATCCTAACAGTTGAGATTTGAAGTATAAATGAGCCATATCTCTGAGTGAGCAAGATTCACCTAGCAACATTTTAAAGATTATTAAATTTAGCGTAACAGGGTGGCCATTTGTGGCGCTTTGCACCATTGTTTTACCACCGAATAAATTATGACACCACATTCAAGAAGGGGTTTTATTAAATAGAGAATTACAAACTAACGGGGTGGAAAGCGATTTCAGGGGCACAGAATTTTGAAAAATAATAAATACAAGAATTTAAAAAAAAAAGTTAGAGCATTCCAAATCAAATCTTATTGGTCACATACACATGGTTAGCAGATGTTAATGCGAGTGCAGCGAAATGCTTGTGCTTCTAGTTCCGACCATGCAATAATATCTAACAAGTAATCTAACAATTTCACAACTACCTTATACACACACACACACACACGTGTAAAGGAATATGTACATATACATATATGGATGAGCAATGGTCGAACGGCATAGGCAAGATGCAGTAGATGGTATAGAGTAGAGGTTGACCGATTATGATTTTAACACCGATACCGATTATTGGAGGACCAAAAAAGCTGATACCGATAAAAAAATCGTTTTTAAATAAATAAAAATAAATATAATCGGCCTATTTTTATTGTAATAATGACAATTACAACAATACTAAATGAACACTTATTTTAACTTAATATAATACATCAATAAAATCAATTTAGTATCAAATAATGAAACATGTTGAATTGTTTAAATAATGCAAAAACAAAGGGTTGGAGAAGTGCAATATGTGCCATTAAAAAGCTAACGTTTAATTAAGTTCCTTGCTCAGAACATATGAAAGCTGGTGGTTCCTTTTAACAGGAGTCTTCAATATTCAAAGGTAAGAAGTTTTAGGTTGTAGTTATTATAGGACTATTTCTCTATACCATCTGTATTTCATATACCTTTGACTATTGGATGTTCTAATAGGTACTTTAGTATTGCCAGCCTAATCTCAGGAGGTGATAGGCTTGAAGTCATAAACAGCACAATGCTTGAAGCACAGCGAAGAGCTGCTGGCAAATGCACAAAAGGGCTGTTTGAATGAATGCTTACGAGCCTGCTGCTGCCTACCACCGTGCAGTCAGACTGCTCTATCAAATCATAGACTTAATTATAATAACACAGAAATACAAGCCTTAGGTCATTAACATGGTCAAATCCGGAAACTATAATTTCGAAAACAAAACGTTTATTCTTTCAGTGAAATACGGAACCGTTCCGTATTTCACCTAAATGGGTGGCATCCATAAGTCTAAATATTGCTGTTACATTGCACAACCTTCAATGTTATTTATTTTATTTAACCAGGAAGGGCTCATTGAGATTTAAAATCTCTTTTTCAAGAGCATCCTGTCCAAGATGGGCAGCACCAAGTCAATACAAAAATTACAGACAGACATGAAAAACTACAAGTAATCTAGTAAAAACCATTGAATTCACAAGAGTATAACAAAATCAAAAACAGCAAATTAAAAACATTGACAGGTCAGGGAATCAGCCTCAAAATCCTTCATCAGTGATTTAAAAAAAACAAAATCGGGACAAGTTCTTCCAGTTTAAAATGATTTCGTAAGGTGTTCCAAGATGATGGTGCAGAGTACATAAAAGCCCTTTTACCAAATTCAGTTTGGACATTTGGAACAGTTAGCAGGATAAAGTCCAGCGAACAAAGAGTACCCACAACATTTCTGAACAATAAAAACGCCCAAATAAAAAGGTAGTAAACCCAAAATGGCTTTGTAAATATAAGTATACCAGTGACTAAGCCTACGAGTGACTAGAGAAGGCCAGCCAACCCTGGTATACAAAGTGCAGTGGTGCGTAAGGGTTTTGCAGTTTAATATAAATCTCAAAGTGCCATGATAAAGTGTGTCAATTGATCTCAAACACTGAGCGGAAGCATTCATATATAAAATATCCCCATAGTCTAGTAAAGGCATAAATGTAGCTGATACTAGCCTCCTTCTGGCTTAAAAAAAAAAAAACAGGCCTTATTCCTAAAATAAAATCCCAATTTCAGCTTCAATTTTTTTTGTAAGTTGTTGAATATGCTATTTAAAATTGTAATTTTAATTAGAACAATTTGAATTCCAAGATATTTATCAGGTTACAACCTCAATCTCCTTGCCCTGACAGGTAGTAATAGGTGAAACGTTCAGAGGTCTATTTCTTGCATTAGAAAACATCATTAGTTTAGTCAGTATTGAGGATAAGCTTCAATTGACACAAGGTATGTTGAACAGTATAAAAAGCAGTTTGCAAGTTCTGGAAAGCTTTTGTAAGAGACGAGGCACAACAGTAAATAACAGTATCATCAGCATAAAAATGAAGTTGTGCATTTTGGACATTGGTCTAAATCATTTATATAAATAGTGAATAAGAGAGGACCAAGTACAGAGCCTTGGGGCACACCATTCAGGACAGACAATTTAACAGACATAAGCCCGTCAAATTGAGAGCACTGAGTTCTATCAGACAGATAGTTAGCAAACCATGCAACTGCATGCTCCGAAAGACCTACACTCAACAATCTCTGCATGATCAACTGTATCAAAAGCCTTAGAGAGATCAATAAAAAGTGAGACAGTGCTGTTTTTTGTCAAGGGCTTCAGTGATATCATTTAAAACCTTCATGGCTGCTGTAATGATCCAAAAGATCAGGACCTGCAGACCGTTATGTCATAACTATGTAAAATTCTGGCAAATTAATTACGGTCTTTGTTAGAAAGAAATGGTCTTCACACAGTTAGCAGCGAGCCAGGCGTCCCAAACTGCTGCATATACCCTGAGACTGCTTGCACAGTACGCAAGAAAAGTGACACAAATTCCCTAGTTAAAAGAAATTCATGTTAGCAGGGAATATTAACTAAATGCAAGTTTAAAAATATATACTTGTGTATTGATTTTAAGGCATTGATGTGTGGGTGAACCATTTCAGTTTGTCTGTGATGTGTACGCCAAGGAACTTACAACTTTCCACCTTCTCCACTATGCTGTCCCGTCGATAGGGGGGTGCTCCCTCTACTGTTTCCTGAAGTCCACGATCATGTCCTTTATTTTGTTGACGTTGAATGTGAGGTTATTTTCCTGACACCACACTCCGAGGGCCCTCACCTCCTCCCTGTAGGCCGTCTCGTCGTTGTTGGTAATCAAGCCTACCACTGTAGTGTCATCTGCAAACACGATGATTGAGTTGGAGGCATGCATGGCCACGCAGTCATGGGTGAACAGGGAGTAGAGGAGAGGGATGAGAACGCACCTTTGTGGGTCCCCAATGTTGAGGATCAGTGGGGTGGAGATGGTTACCTACCCTAACCACCTGGGGGTGGCCCATCAGAAAGTCCAGGACCCAGTTGCACAGGGCGGGGTCGAGACCCAAGGTCTCAAGCTTAATGACGAGTTGAGGGTACTATGGTGTTAAATGCTGAGCTGTAATCAATGAACAGCATTCTTACATAGGTATTCCTCTTGTTCAGATGGGTTAGGGCAGTGTGCAGTGTCATTGCGATTGCATCATCTAGGGACCTATTGGGGCGGTAAGCAAATTGGAGTGGGTCTAGGGTGTCAGGTAGGGTGGAGGGGATATGATCCTTGACTAGTCTCTCAAAGTACTTCATGATGACAGCTAAACAACTATCGCCCTGTAGCACCCACTCTGTTAGCTTTCTTGGGAACAGGAACAATGGTGGCCCTCTTGAAGCATGTGGGAACAGCAGACTGGGATAGGGATTGACTGAATATGTCCGTAAACACACCAGCCAGCTGGTCTGCACATGCTCTGAGGACATGGCTAAGGATGCCATCTGGGCCGGCAGCCTTGCGAGGGTTAACACGTTTAAATGTTTTACTCATGTTGGCTGCGGTGAAAGGGAGCCCGCAGGTTTTGGTAGCGTGCCGTGTCAGTGGCACTGTATTGTCCTCAAAGCGAGCAAAGAAGTTGTTTAGTTTGTCTGGGAGAAAGACATCGGTGTCCGCAATGGGGCTGGTTTTCTTTTTGTAAATCAGTAATTGACTGTAGACCCTGCCACATATCTAGTGTCTGAGCCGTTGATTTGCAACTCCATTTTATCTCTATACTGATGCTTTGCTTGTTCGATTGCCTTGGAGGGAATAGCTACACTGTATTTGGTCATGTTTCAAGTCGTCTTGCCATGCTTAAAAGCAGTGGTTCACACATTGTTTTGCGCAAATGCTGCCATCAATCCACGGCTTCTGGTTCGGGAAGGTTTTAATATTCACCGTGGGTACAACATCACCGATGCATTTGCTAATAAACTCGCTCACCGAATCAGCGTATACATCAATGTTGTTGTCCGATGCTATCCGGAACATATCCCTGTCCACGCGATCGAAGCAATCGTGAAGCGTGGAATCAGATTGGTTGGACCCACTTTGTACAGACCTAAGCACGGGCGTTTCCTGTTTTAGTTTCCGTCTATAGGCTGGGAGCAACAAAATGGAGTTGTGGTCAGATTTGCCGAAAGGAGAGCTTTACATGCGTCGTGTAAGTTAGCATGTAGCAATGATCCAGAATTTTGCCAGCCCGGGTCACGCATTCGATATGCTGATAAAATTTAGGGAGCCTTGTTTTCAGATTAGCCTTGTTAACTTCTTATGGCTGCAGGGGTAAAATTGAGTAGCTTGGATGAAAGGTGCCCAGAGTAAATGGCCGGCTCAGTCCCAGTTACTAATATATGCATATTATTATTATTGGATAGAAAACACTGAAGTTTCTAAAACTGTTTGAATTATGTCTGTGAGTATAACAGAACTCATATGGCAGGAAAAAACCTGAGAAAAAATCCAAACGGGAAGTGGAAATTCTGAGGCTGGTCGAGTTTCAACCAAGATCCCATTGAAATCACAGCGAGATATGAATGTAGAACTTTGTCTGATGACTCTACTGTGAAGGGGAGCCGAATGAGAGTAGAATTAGTCACCACTGCCATGAGGTGAACATTCTTTGACCACGCGCGTTCACATGAGTGAGCTCCGTTCCATCGCTCATCTGAAGTCAATGTAATTCTCCGGTTGGAACGTTATTCAAGATGTATGTTAACAACATTCTAAAGATTGATTCAATACATCGTTTGACATGTTTCTACTGACTGTTACGGAACTTTTGGACATTGTCAGGTTTTAGTGAACGCGCTTTGTGACTTTGGAATTGTTTACCAAACGCGCTAACCAAAGTAGCTAATTGGACATTATCGAACAAATCAAGCATTTATTGTGGACCTGGGACTCCTGGGAGTGCATTCTGATGAAGATCAAAGGGAATATTTATCATGTAATTTCTGGTTTCTGTTGACTCCAACATCGCGGCTAATTTGACTATTGTTCTGAGCTCCGTCTGATTATTGCATGGTTAGCTTTTTCCGTAAAGTTGTTTTATAAATCTGACACAGCGTTTGAATTAAGGAGAGGTATATCTATAATTCCATGTGTATAACTTGTATTATCACCTACATTTATGATGAGTATTTCTGTTGAAACGATGTGGCTATGCAAAAAAAACAACAAAAAAAATGGATGTTTTTGGAACTAGTGAATGTAACGCGCCAATGTAAACTCAGATTTGATATAAACTTTATCAAACAAAACATACATGTATTGTGTAACATGAAGTCCTATGAGTGTCATCTGATGAAGATAATCAAAGGTTAGTGATTAATTGTATCTCTATCTGCTTTTTGTGACTGCTATTTTTCGCTGGAAAAATGGCTGTGCTTATTGTGGTTTGGTGTGACAAATCGTTTGTAGTGCTTTTGCTGAAAAGCATATTTGAAATCAGACACTTTGTTGGGATTAACAAGATTACCTTTAAAATGGTATAAGACACATGTATGTCTGAGGAATTTTAATGAGATTTGTTTTTTGAATTTGGCGCCCTGCACTTTCACTGGCTGTTATTTCATCCCGTTAACGGGATTGCAGCCAGAAGAAGTTTAACATAGTAAAAGTTGTCAAATATAAAAATGTACAGATACCCCCAAAAAATGACTTTAGTACTTTACACCACTGATCATCATCCAATATGATTACATAGTAAAATGTCTTAAAGGGAATGGAAACACTTTGGGAAGTAAATCTAAGAAAGAAATGTATTCAAACCACTAATACTAAACATGTCATGTTAAATGCACATCTCTATAGTTAGTATTTTGATCATCAACAAGGTTTATTTGAGCTATGGTCTGCTCCATTTTAATTGCCAAAGTAACGACTAACACCAGTGCGTCACTGGCAGGAATCAGCATATTGTCTGTGGAATTGAGTTTCCGCACGGAGAGTGAATCGAAGAGAGTACGGGTAGGTGCGGATAACGAAGATTGCAACAACAAGTAGCAATTCAAACATGAATTGTATAGCGCCAGGCTGTATGAATTGGCTCCCCCCAAAAAAATCCCTAGGTAAACTACCATCCAGTCTAAGGACCCACAACTTTTGAAGTGGCTCCATGTCCTGAAGAGGAAGGACGTGCCAGCTCGAACAAGCAGAATCTGCAGACAGCACTTTGCGAAAGCAGACTTCGCGATGAAGGACACTTTCCATGCGGCAACCGAGTTTCCGAATAGAAAGGAGTCATAGGCCTACGTTGAAGCCCTCTGCTTGCACCTCCACCATAACCCTCAAATGTCAAATGTAGGGGTTACCGACCGATCATCAACATCGCTGACTTGAGTCAAGCAAAACCGACTGAACGGAGGTGGCGACGCGAGTCAATGCAATAGAGCCTGAGGTAACGTTAACCGGTCATGACTGTTGACTAGGCTAGCGTTAGATACTGGACAACTTTGTTGCAACTAGTTGAAGGTAACTAATTGCGTTTGAAGTGTTTTGCCGTGTGTGTGTGTGTGACAAAGCATACAAGAGAGAAGCTTGTTAATGCCAACTGATATATATTTGGGTTCAGTTGTCTTAACACAATTGTAAACCCTAAAAATGTTTTCATCTTGGAGGAGACTGTTCAGGAGGCAGAGGTACATGCAAATCCATGTCATGTCTAAGGCTGTTTTTAATTTCAAGTATATGCAGTGATTCTTGAATATAACTGTAGCCTAACAGATGCCTCAATTGTTTTCTACCAACAGGAAAGAAGGGTTAGTACAGCATGCCAAACTGACCCCTGGGTGCCAGAGTGTTCCTGTGCTGCGGTAGAGAAGAGGTCCACCGGGACCAGCACTAAAGAACTCGGGGCCCAGCTAGATTGCGCTCATGACCATCAGTATACAACCGAGTCCTGCCACTATACGCCACAGATGGAGCTGACAGAGTCAGATCAGCCATCCATAAAAGGGAATCGGAGTGGAACTGTTTTTCCCGCAGATTTTTTTACCCGTTTCAATGGATGTGTTACCTTGTCGCGGTCCTGCTGTTTCGACTCTCTCGCTCTCAACCTATGAATGCTCAGCTATGAGAAGCCAACTGACATTTGCACACTCTATAACCACTGTGGTTATTATTTTGATGTAAAAAGGACTTTTGTAAAATACATTTGATTGATTGCTGTGCTGGATGCTGTGTATTCAAAACTGTCTGAGTGATGGGACATTTTTATAGTATATGTAACATATGTGGATTCTACTGCAATCAGCAGTAGAAACAAAGTGTCTTCCTGCTCCTCTTTCGGTGAAAAACTGAGGGATGGGGCTGGAGAAATGTAACCACTCAAATTTCATAGACAGATATAAATGCAAGGACTAACCATCCATGATATCAAAATTGTAATCCTGTTTCTCTGATCTGTTTATACTACCATGTACCCAGTTCACGTTGGATAAAGGTGTCTGCTAAAACAGCATATATTATTAAAGTCTACTTTGACTCCAACTACCTGCACAGTGTAGTTACCATTCCATTCCAATAGATGGAGCCAAATCTAGTTAAAGTCACTACTTTAAATGACAGGGACATGGGAAGAGAGCACACTGAAAATAGTTCTCCAAAGCAAGTTCATCTGGTTACACTTGAACCTGTTATAGTGGACAAGCTAACAAATATTATTTTTTATATAAGGCGCATGCATTACGTCTATGACTTCAGCTAGGCTAGATTTACTAAATAAGCTAGTTTTATTCAAACTTTTATTCAATGCCTTTGCTTCTGGGTATGCGCGCCTTATGGAAGAAATGACACACACCTCGTCCAATTCTCCCTCGTGCCCATAGGGTGAACTGCCGATAAACTGCCAGCCTGTATGCTCTGCAAACAAAATCTTAAGAAAAGTTAGGCTGATACCGAAACTAAATCAATGTATTATAATGAGCAGAATAAGCTTTCATGAATCATGATGCTGTCTGTGATTCGAACTCCGGTCGTCTAATCTAAAAGGTAAACGTGTTACCATCGCGCTGGTGATAAATATCGTTATAGGATACCGATTGTATAAATTGAGCACCTATCCACTACTGATATTAACCTTCATATATAAATCAAGCAACGTTTCAACAATTATTTAACTGGCATATTGGCTGCTGACTGGTTGAGTAACCTCTGCCACGAAGTCCTTCATAAGGATTAGTGACACGTCTAATAAATACGTCGCCATCCAGAAAGACTGAAAGGAACCTCAGACTGGATGTAATACAGCTACCCTCCGCTGGGATTTTGTGCTGTATCGCCACCATCTCTACAACACACTCCTACTCTAGCCATTATCTGGCAGCATCCCCACCAACACCTGTTTGTGTTTGGCTATGCAGAACCACTAGCTGACGTGTTTTAGGCGGCATAAGTGTTGTTACTACTACGAGAACTAACTATTTGATCTGGGGCAACGACCGGGGGTAGAAGATGTTAAGGAGCCTTTTAGTCATACACATGGCGCTCCGCTACCGCTTGCCGTGTGGTAGCAGAGAACAGTCTATAACTTGAGTGACTGGAATCTGATAATTTTATGGGCTTTCCTCTGACACCGCCTATCATATATGTCCTGATGGCAGGCAGCTTGGCCCAAGTGAAATACTGGGCCGTACACACTACCCTCTGTAGCGCCTTACAGTCAAATGCCGACCAGTTGCCATACCAGGCGGTGATGCAACCGGTCAGTCAGGATGCTCTCGATGGTGCAGCTATAGAACTTCTTGAGGATCTGGGGACTCATGCCAAATCTTTTCAGTCTCCAAGGGGGTGGGGGGGGGGGGGGGGGGGGGGGGGGTGTTGTCTTGCCCTCTTCGCAACTGTATTGGTTTGCTTGGACCATGATAGTTCGTTGGTGATGCGGACACCAAGGAACTTGAAGCGCTCAACATGCTCCACTACAGCCCTGTCGATGTTAATAGGGGCCTGTTCAGCCCGCCTTCTCCTGTAGTCCACGATCAGCTCCTTTGTCTTGCTCACATTCAGGGAGAGGTTGTTGTTCTGGCACCACACGGCCAGTTCTCTGACCTCCTCGCTAAAGGCGGTCTCATCGTTGTCGGTGATCAGGCCTATCACTGTTGTGTCGTCAGCAAACTTAATGGTGTTGGAGTCGTGCTTGGCCACGCAGTCGTGGGTGAACAAGGAGTACAGTAGGGGACTAAGTACACACCCATGACAGGCCCCAGTGTTGAGGATCAGCGTGGCAGACGTGTGGTTGCCTACCCTTAGGTCCTGGGTGTGGCCCGTCAGGAAGTCCAGGATCCAGTTGCAGAGGGAGGTGTTTAGTCCCAGGGTCCTTAGCTTAGTGACGAGCATCGAGAGTACGATGGTGTTGAACGCTGAGCTGTAGACAATGAACAGCATTCTTACATAGGTTTTCCTTTTGTCCAGGTGGGAAAGGGCAGTGTGGAGTGCGATTGAGTCATCTGTGGATCTGTTGGGGCGGTATGCGAATTGGAGTATGTCTAGGGTATCCGGGAGAATTGTTGATGTGAGCCATGACAAGCCTTACGAAGCACTTCATGGCTACCAACGTGAGTGCTACGGGCGGTAATCATTTAGGCAGGTTACCGTCACTTCCACAGGAACTATGGTGGTCTGCTTGGAACATGTAGGTATTACAGACTCAGACAGGGAGAGGTTGAAAATGTCAGTGAAGACTTGCCAGTTGGTCCGCACATGCTATGAGTACACATCCTGGTAATCCATCTGGCCCCACGGCTTTGTGAATGTTGACCTGTTTAAAAAGGTCTTACTCACAGCGGTTACCGAGAGCGTTATCACACAGTCATCCAGAACAGCTGGTGCTCTCGTGCATGCTTCAGTGTTTATTTTATTGAAGCAAGCATTAAAGGCATTTGGCTCGTCTGGTAGGCTCACAATGGGCAGCTCGCATCTGGGTTTCCCTTTGTAGTCTGTAATAGTTCAAGCCCTGCCACATCGGACGAGCGTCAAAGCCGGTGTAGTAGGATTTAATCTTAATCCTGTATTGACGCTTTGCTTGTTTGATGGTTCATCTGAAGGCATAGCGGGATTTCTTATAAGGGTCCAGATTAGTGTCCGGCTCCTTGAAAGCGGCAGCTCTAGCATTTAGATCTTGCCTATAATCCATGGCTTCTGGTTGGCATATGTACAGTTGAAGTCAGAAGTTTACATACAACTAAGCCAAATACATTTCAACTCAGTTTCACAAATACCTACATTTAATCCGAGTAAAAATTCCCCATCTTAAGTCAGTTAGGATCACCACTATTTTAAGAATGTGAAATGTCAGAATAATAGTAGCGAGAATTATTTTTCAGCTTTTACTTCTTTCATCACATTCCCAGTGGGTCAGAAGTTGACTTACACTCAATTAGTATTTGGTAGCATTGCCTTTAAATTGTTTAACTCGGGTCAAACGTTTTGGGTAGACTTTCACAAGCTTCCCACAATAAGTTGGGTGAATTTTGACCCATTCCTCCTGACAGAGCTGGTGTAACTGAGTCAGGTTTGTAGGCCTCCTTGCTCACACACGCTTTTTCAGTTCTGCCCACAAATTTTCAATGGGATTGAGGTCAGGGCTTTGTGATGGCCACTCCAATACCTTGACATTGTTGTCCTTAAGCCATTTTGCCACAACTTTTGAAGTATGCCTGGGGTTCATTTGGAAGACTCATTTGCAACCAAGCTTTAACTTCCTGACTGATGTCTTGAGATGTTGCTTCAATAGATCCACATCATTTTCCTACCTCATGATGCCATTTATTTTGTGAAGTGCACCAGTCCCTCCTGCAGCAAAGCACCCTGACAACATAATGCTGCCACCCCCGTGCTTCACGGTTGGGATGGTGTTCTTCGGCTTGCAAGCCTCCCCCTTTTTCCTCTAAACATAAATTGTCATTATGGTGAAAAAGTTATATTTCTGTTTCATCAGAACAGAGGACATTTCTCCAAAAAGTACAATCTTTGTCCCCATGTGCAGTCGCAAACCGTAGTCTGGCTTTTTTATGCAGGGTTTTGAGCAGTGGCTTCTTCCTTGCTGAGAGGCCTTTCAGGTTATGTCGATATAGGACTCGTTTTACTGTGGATATAGATACTTTTCTACCTGTTTCCTCCAGCATCTTCCCACGGTCCTTTGCTGCTGTTCTGGGATTGATTTGCACTTTTCGCACGTTCATCTCTAGGAGACAGAACGCATCTCCTTCCTGAGTGGTATGACGGATGTGTGGTCCCATGGTGTTTATACTTGCATACTTTTGTTTGTACAGATGAACGTGGTAACTTCAGGCATTTGGAAAATGCTCCCAAGGATAAACCAGACTTGTGGAGGTCCACAATTTGAGGTCTTGGTTGCTTTATTTTGATTTTCGCATGATGTCAAGCAAAGAGGCACCGAGTTTGGAGGTAGGCCTTGAAATACATCCACAGGTACACCTCCAATCGGCTAATTGACATAATTTGAGTCAATCAAAAGCCATGACATCGTCCTCTGGATTTTCCAAGCTGTTTAAAAGGCACAGCCAACTTAGTGTATATTGAACTTCTGACCCACGAATTGATACAGTGAATAATAAATCAAATAATCTGTCTAAACAATTGTTGGAAAAATTACTTGTGTCATGCACAAAGGAGATGTCCTAACCGACTTGCCAAAAATAGTTTTTTTAACAAGAAATTTGTGGAGTGGATGAAAAACGAGTTTAAATGACTCCAACCTAAGTGTATGTAAACTTCCGACTTCAACTGTAAGTAATCAACCCGAGTCAACACATCTCAAGTCACCTTTGTCTGCGATATATGGCAAAGTGCTCCATCATGCTGGAAAAGGCATTGTTCGTCACCAAACTGTTCCTGGATGGTTGGGAGAAGCTGCTCTCGAAGAATGTGTTGGTACCATTCTTTATTCATGGCTGTGTTCCTATGAAAAATTGAGAGTGAGCCCACTCCCTTGGCTGAGAAGCAACCCCCACACATGAATGGTCTCATGATGCTTTACTGTTGGCATGACACAGGACTGATGGTAGCGCTCACCTAATCTTCTCCGGACAAGCTTTTTTCCAGATGCCCCAAACAATAGGAAAGGGGATTCAGAGAAAATGACTTTACCCCAGTCCTCAGCAGTCCAATCCCTGTACCTTTTGCATAATATCAGTCTGTCCCTGATGTTTTTCCTGGAGAGACGTGGCTTCTTTGCTGCCCTTTTTGACACCAGGCCATCCTCCAAAAGTCTTCACCTCACTGTGCGTGCAGATGCACTCACACCTGCCTGCTGCCATTCCTGAGCAAGCTCTGTACTGGTGGTGCCCCGATCCCGCAGCTGAATCAACCTTAGGAGACGGTCCTGGTGCTTGCTGGACTTTCTTGGGCGCCCTGAAGCCTTCTTCACCGCAATTGAACCGCTCTCCTTGAAGATCCGGTAAATGGTTGATTTAGGTGCAATCTTACTGGCAGCAATATCCTTGCCTGTGAAGCCCTTTTTGTGCAAAGCCATGATGGAACGTGCAGGTAACCATTGTTGACAGGAAGAACAATGAATACAAGCACCACCCTCCTTTTGAAGCTTCCAGTCTGTTATTCGAACTCAATCAGCATAACAGAGTGATCTCCAACCTTGTCCTTGTCAACAAATCACACCTGTGTTAACGAGAGAATCACTGACATGATGTCAGCTTGTCCTTTTATGGCAGGGCTGAAATACAGTGAAATGTTTTTCAGGGGGATTCAGTTCATTTGCATGGCAAAGAGGGACTTTGCAATTCATCTGATATGCAAATTGTCATCATACAAACTGAGGCAACAGACTTTGTGAAGATTAATATTTATGTCATTCTCAAAAACTTAGGCCACGACAGTTGTTTTATTAAAGCTTTTTAACGGCTGCTTGTTTTCACTGGTTGTAGTTGGGTGATGAATTTTTAAATAATGTTTATTTGGTGTAGCCTGAAGTGTTGCATGTCCCGTGGCAGGATGAGACCCCGGAGAGACATGGTGGATCAGAGAGAACCCTCTTCCCCAGATTAAAATGTAGAGCTTTTTAAAATCGAGACAAGGTCACACAAAAGCATTTTTTTCTAAAGACAGGACAGTGGGATGGGGTTACTATGGGTTTTAAAGTATTACAAGCGTCAAGAGAGGATCTGAAATATAGACTTTTAAAAAGATATCATAGTCTATTCTGTCTAGAGTAGTAAGTCTCCAGGTTATGTTTTAATATATAAAAAAAAATATTTTACATTTACATTTTAAGTCATTTAGCAGACGCTCTTATCCAGAGCGACTTACAAGTACATACATTCATACTTTTTTTTATTTCATTATTATTATTTATTTATTTATTTATTTTTTGTACTGGCCCCCCGTGGGAATCGAACCCACAACCCTGGCGTTGCAAGCGCCATGCTCTACCAACTGAGCCACACGGGGCCCCGTGTGTGTAAGTATCCAGCTAATGTTTGTGCTGCAGTTAAATACTGCAAAGAGACGTGTACAACTTTTCAAACCAAGGCCATAACAGAGTTCACCTGTTTAATAAAGCAGATCAATTAGTAACCAGATATAGGTATCATGGCTAAAGCCAAAAAGCAATTGTGTTTGAAGTTACTGCAGTCGATAAAACAACGAACGCATAAGTTTCCTACTGACCACTTATGTAGATGGAACATTATGTCAGTAAGGACTACAGCACAATGTTGCGTAACTTCTTGTGTCAGACGTCTTTATACAGTAGGAGATGTTTAATAGACGGAGCACTTACTTGTAGAGTAGTGTCAAAAACCACGAGCTTGGAGCTGGTAGGAACAATGTCGTAGCACTTGTGTGACTTCATAAAGCGCATGTAGATATCCCTTTCGGATTCTCCAACAGCTGAAAGTAAAGCATATATTATACTTTCTTACTGGAAAATATTCAAAAAGTATCCAAAACAGGAAAAAAGTTAAACGACAATGTGCTTTGACCAGTAATGAGATAGTAAAAAGGGGTTCACTGAGTCATGGTTTGCCCTATGCACATCTCAGTGGCATAATCTCTTTGGGGGGGAAAAATATATATATATATATATATATATAAATAAAAGCAACATGTAAAGTGTTGGTCCCATGTTTCATGAGCTAAAATAAGACCCCAGAAGTGTCTCGTAAGCTTTCTGTGCATATTTCTCAAAAAAATAGTGCACAAAATGTGTTTACATACCTGTTAGTGAGCATTTCTCCTTTGCCAAGATAATCAATCCACCTGACAGGTGGGGCATACCAAGAAGCTGATTAAACAGCATCATTACACAGGTGCGCCTTGTGCCGGGGACAATAAAAGGCCACTAAAATGTGCAGCTATGTCACACAACGCCACAGATGTCTCAAGTTGAGGGAGCGTGCAATTGGCATGCTGAATGCAGGAATGGCCACCAAAGTTGCTGTCCACCCGGCCTCAACCGCAGACCACATGTAACCACACCAGCCCAGGACTTCCACTTTCGGCTTCTTCACCTGCAGGATCGTCTGAAACCAGCCAGCCGGACAGATGAAACAGAAGTATTTCTGTCTGTAATAAAGCTCTTTTGTGGGGAAAAAAACACATTCTGATTGGCTGGGCCTTGCTCCCCAGTGGGTGGGCCAGCCCTCCCAGGCACACCCATGGCTGCGCCCTTGCACAGTCATGTGAAATCCATAGATTAGGGCCAACTGAATTTATTTCAATTGACCGATTTACTTATATGAACTGTAACTTACTAAAATCATTGAAATTGTTGCATTTATATATATTTTTCAGTATACAATGGGGAAGTAGTTCCAGGCATTTTCATACAAAATCTCCACATCGTTGTGTGTGATATCACCTCTTTGCTCAAAGGACTTGAATTTAAAAAGGTATATTCAATGAACTAAGAAAGCTGGTGGCTCAAACGCTGACTATTCAAACTCATAATCTCTCTGCTAATTCTCACCGTACAAATACGGATACACTAAAACAGCCTTTTGTTAAGCCCTCAAAACAGAGCAGTCATTTCTTCTGTGGTTGGAAGGAGCAGCCATGCTCATCTGAATGTTTCCAGACATTCTGGCTGTGATTTGTACTGACGCTGCCATCTTACTACTGCGCTGTCTGTACACCTGCTGCAACTCCCTGTCTGTGTATCAGGTAAATGCATACAAATGACAGCTCCACTCACATGGCTTTAGCCCCATCAGTTTTGATCACTGAGGGCTGTGTCGACACCTTACCCAATAGTCAAAGCCCAGGTATATACAGTTGAAGTCAGAAGTTTACATACACCTTAGCCAAATACATTTAAACTCAGGTTTCACAATTCCTGACATTTAATCCTAGTAAAAATTCCCTGTCTTAGGTCAGTTAAGGTCACCAGTTTATTTTAAGAATGTGAAATGTCAGAATAATAGTAGAGAGAATGATTTCAGCTTTTATTTATTTCATCACATTCCCAGTGGGTCAGAAGTTTACATACACTCAATTAGTATTTGGTAGCATTGCCTTTAAATTGTTTCACTTGGGTCAAACGTTTCGGGGAGCCTTTCACAAGCTTCCCACAATAAGTTGGGTGAATTTTGGCCCATTCCTCCTGACAGAGCTGGTGTAACTGAGTCAGGTTTGTAGGCCTCCTTGCTTGCACACGCTTTTTCAGTTCTGCCCACACATTTTCTATAGGATTGATGTCAGAGCTTTGTGATGGCCACTCCAATACCTTGACTTTGTTGTCCTTAAGCCATTTTGACAACTTCAGAAGTATGCTTGTGGTCATTGTCCATTTGGAAGACCCATTTGTGACCAAGCTTAAACTTCCTGAATGATGTCTTGAGATTTTACTTCAATATATTGACAATTTCTCCCTCATGATGCCATCTATTTTGTGAAGTGCACCAGTCCCTCCTGCAGCAAAGCACCCCCACAACATGATGCTGCCACCCCCGTGCTTCACGGTTGGGATGGTGTTCTTTGGCTTGCAGGCCTCCCCCTTTTTCCTCCAAACATAACGATGGTCATTATGGCCAAACATTTCTATTTTTGTTTCATCAGACCAGAGGACATTTCTCCAAAAAGTACAATCTTTGTCCCCATGTGCAGTTGCAAACCGTAGTCTGGCTTTTTATGTAGGTTTTGGAGCAGTGGATTCTTCCTTGCTGAGCGGCCTTTCAGGTTATGTCGATATAGGACTAATTTTACTGTGGCTATAGATACTTTTGTACCCATTTCCTCCAGCATCTTTACAAGGTCCTTTGCACTTTTCGCACCAAATTACGTTCATCTCTAGGCATCTCCTTCCTGAGCGGTATGACGGCTGCGTGGTCCAATGGTGTTTATACTTGCGTACTATTTTTTGTACAGATGAATGTGATACCTTCAGGCGTTTGGAAATTGCTCCCAAGGATGAACCAGACTTGAAGATCTACAATTTTCACTTCTGGAGGTCTTGCTGATTTTTTTTCTCATTTTCCCATGATTTCAAGCAGAGGCACTGAGTTTGAAGGTAGGCTTTGAAATATAAATGGCTGTGGCTGCTGCCCAAAGCCATTTTCTCACAATCACACACCGAATAAGCAGCCCAAACAATCTCCCAGTAAAACTGCTCTGAGCATTTCGATTTACCACCGAGCACAGGATTGACACTCTAGCCATCAGTCATTTTGAAGAGCCTCATTGATTAATATTTGACCAACTTGGAAAGAAGGTAGTAGTAGTCTGCCTATCATCCCACATATCCAATCATCATCCGGTACGCTAATATTTGTGGCTTAATTTATAAAACATGGGGAGGAAAAACACATACGTTACAAATAGATGTAGAGAGATATCTGATGTTGATCCA
Organism: Salvelinus fontinalis; assembly: GCF_029448725.1. Classification (NCBI taxonomy): domain Eukaryota; kingdom Metazoa; phylum Chordata; class Actinopteri; order Salmoniformes; family Salmonidae; genus Salvelinus; species Salvelinus fontinalis. Next base: position 29,673,789 of record NC_074689.1, read on the forward strand.
TTTATGTAGTCAGATATCAAGGTTATTTCCATTAGAATGGTCTGTTAAGAACTTGGCACTCACTATAGGCAGCATGCATGTTTATTTTGCAACAGTCACTGTAAAAGATTAAAACACTCTGGCCACACATCTACATGATAAACTTGAGAACAATGACAAAGTTGATCAATCTCTTTTTGATGTACGTATTCTTTTCAGAAATGTATATTTAGTGTGAAATTTAGTTCTACCCATCCTAAGGCAATTAACCACTAAACAGCACCTCTATGAATGGGCCCAGCAAGCAGAAATTTCATCCAATAAATTCCAATATCGCAACCTGTCAACTAAACCCCCCTCCCCCCACACACCATGCTCTGTGAAGCAAGCGGCATGTTTACTGACTGCGCTGCGTGTACAATGTATGCTGTGCAATGTGACGCAACACAGAGTGAGAGCTGCTGGCAGAGGAGAAACCCTCAGCGCTGACGTATCTGGATCACTTAGAACGCTACACAGGGCACCCTGTATGAAGACAACAACGTCAATGAACATGATCCTGCATAATGTAACCCAGGCTATTCTAAGCACTCCTCCAGAGTCCATGAAGGCAAGTCGTGAAAAATCCATGGATTGTTCTTAGTTCACAACAGTTGCAGGTAGATACGTGAAGTATAGAATGGGCATGACTCGCCATCCAGTGACTAATGAGGTAACACTATGCATGCTGCAGCACTGTATTTGAGATAGCTGCCAAGCTGGAACATCACATTGTGGCTGGAGGCAGCCAACAGATTAGCAGGGATGACGGCGAACTAGGCCCCACCCACCCACCACGGACGGAATCCCCTTCATGATCACAATGACGTCCCTGCCCATCCAGTAAAGCTTCTATACATGGATATAACGATGGGCTACATAGCTGGTATAGAGCTCGGTTCCACCTTTGATATATTCACAATGCAGCACATGTAGCCTATGCATGCACAAAAAAAAGGGTTAACATATGGTTTTAATATTAGGCTACACCACTAGAATAAAATAATATGATCCATGGGCTGCCGGAAAATTAGTTGACCACTAAATGTGTAGATGACATGACTTAAAGGCATCATGTAGGCATACTTTTAAAGAGATTGGGAGATTTAATCATCAAATGGGCTAAACTTGACTTGGTAAACTCTAGTTTAGGGCTAATTACATAAAAATAATAAAATCTACACTTAACAAAAACATAAAAATGCAAAAACAGACAACAATATGAAAGATTTTACTGAGTCACAAGGAGGAAATCAGTCCATTGAAATAAGGCCCTAATCTATGGATTGCACATTACTGAATTCAAATTAACATCTGTTGGTCACAGATGCCTGTGAAATGTTCTCACTCCTTTTCAATGGCTGTGCGAAGTTGCTGGATATTGGCGGGAAGTGAAACACGCTGTCGAACACGTCGATCCAGAGCATCCCAAACATGCTCAATGGGTGACATGTCTGGTGAGTATGCAGGCCATGGAAACAAATGGTACATTTTCAGTTTCCAGGAATTGTCTACAGAACCTTGCGACATGGGGCCGTGCATTATTATGCTGAACCATGAGGTGATGGTGGCGGATGAATGGCAAACGATAATGGGTGTCAGGATCTCTGTGCATTCGAATTGCCGTTGATAAAAGGCAACTGCATTCCTTGTCCGTATCTTATGCCTGCCCATACCATAACCCCACTGCTCGCACACAACGCCATACGTGGTCTGCAGTTATTAGGCCGGTTGGACATACTGCCAAATTCTCTAAAACAACATTTGGAGGCACCTTATGGTGAAGAAATTAACATTAAATTGTTTGGCAAGAGCTCTGGTGCACATCCCTGCAGTCAACATGCCAATTGCACACTCCCTCAAAACTTGAGACATCTGTGGCATTGTGTTGTTTGATAAAAACTGTATATTTTAGAGTGGCCTTTTATTGTCAAATTTGTAAACAATGAGAGAAATATACTTTTTGCGCGTATGGAAAATGTATAGGATAGTTTATTTCAGCTCATGAAACATGGGAGTAACACTTTACATGTTGAGTTAATATTTTTGTTCAGTATATCATACATCATTCTGATAAATATTTGGCCGATGCATTCCCTTGTCAGCTGGCAAAAGGTTATGAATGGATTAGCACGTCTACTAGTAAAAAAAAAAAACATTTCCAAAGAGGCTTACCTTCATCTTCTAGGTCAAGTTTCTTCAGCATGGCTTCAACTAAACTGTCGACCTGTAGACAAGAAGTAAAGGATAGTCAATTAGCTACTCCTACAACGTAGCCTTCCCACGTTGCAACTAGACTTCCCAACTGCTACTGATTTGACAGTCGCCGGGTGTGAGAAACTCCCCTCTTGTGCAGTGGGGTGCCAACACGAAAACGAGAAACACAGTCCAAACGTTTATCGTACAACAGGCTCCGGTGATTTTCCTAAAGCGTGTATTTTCTTTCTTGCTCTGTGTTGGTAAAAATATTAGCGTAGCCGTATTTTACTAGACTAGAGCGCATTCTCAGGTAGCCTACATCCAGTACTTTAGTCCTGAGCCAGAGACGTAAAATATGAGAGGGAAATACCAATCCCCTATTCAGGTAAAAGTGGAACATTCCAATTTGCTGCAATTGCAGTGAACGACACGTTTGTTCCGGTTTGCTCTCACGCTTTTACAGTGTGCTCGCCTGCAACATTTTAGAGAACTTTAAATTAATGGATGGACTAAATGAACTCCACATTTGTGTTTGGGGGATGAAAGATGTTGTAAAGCTCTGTAAGCTGCGTCACGCCTGTACTCCAAAAAGCCTCTGAGTGTATCCATCGAATCCAAACTGCCTAATTGGAGAGACAAACTACACTGTACGCACACACTACAAAATAATGATAAATATGTTTCCGGGGGTTATCAGTTTAACAATGATATACTCTGCATTTTAGTGATGCGTAGGCCACACTATAAAGTGTATTGATTTAAATACACTGAAGGATCATTAGATGGTTAATCTTGTCATGTGCTGAACATTTATTTTGCCACTGCAATTAGTTCACAACCAGTCATTGTATTACTCATAATATTTCTTTATTTTTTTTAACATTTGCTGACACAAGATGTTGCTTAGCAGCGCAAAGTCATACGTTTCCTGACTTCTCAGGTAGCGATTGATGATGATGATGATGATGATGACTAGGCTGTATATGGGTCCATGTGATGAATCCAAAGCAACTGTGATCCACAATTAGGACACTCAATTGTACTAGTTTACATGGCATGCCCATATGACCCCTGAAATACCACCATAGTGCTTTGTAATGTGTAGCCTAGCTTTAAAAAAAAAAAAAAAAAACGTTTTAAAAAGTTGGAAAACTGGATACTAAATGGATGAATTTGCAGTGTTGAGTAATGCCAACCAGGGCTAGATAACCATCAGTTACTATACAGACATTGAGAACTCTTTGTATATGCTAAAAACTATAACTTTGCTGTTTGCATACCTCCATGTGTTCTTGCATCTATATGTGATCAAATGCAGAAGCTGGAAGAGCCACACCTCTTAAATGTCTTGTATGATTTACACAGAGGGCAAGGTAGGGATTTGTGTCTGCAAGTGAACATGCCTGGCTGAACTCATACATGCAGTGGATCCTTTCAGGTGTGGCTCTGTGAAACCCCTGTAAAAACAACACAGGACTACACATAGTTATTGCTCTCACCTGAAGCATACCCAAAAGAGGGCATTGTGGGAAGTACAACCTTATGACTTCACAGGTGTTAAATGGGTCAAGTTCATTATCTCCAAATGGGAACAAACTTTTTCAAACACAATCTGAGCTCATTGCACACTGTTCATGTTAGAGGGACAAAAAATGCTTCAAAATGTTAGAGTGCTCCAAAACGATTTATCCAATGAACATGAACAGCCCTTGGTCTGCAGCTATCATAGGAAGCTGAAAAGCGCTAGGGGAGAGTGGATGTATGACTGAACAATTATACATTAGATGGCCTGTCAATTCTGATTAGTCTGGTGGGTTTTGGCAGAGGTGCAGTAGGTGGCATGCAGGAATGTGCAGAACATCTGGGTTGGAGGAGAGGGGGGGGGTTAGGCCATCATAACCAAATTCCTCTGGGATGACTCATTGGGCATGTCAGACAAACAGAAACTCTGGTGAGCAAAACAAACTGCCCCAACTTCACCAGAACTCATTGGAGAACAAACCATGAGAACTGTTTTAGAGAAAATCAAATGACCTAAAACATTTAACACCGTAAGAAGTCAAACTTTGATGTGAATATTTAGTAAGAGCTGGGTTTAATTCACTGTAACCGCTTTAGACATAACATTTCAATTAAAACAAATGATGCCTCTTGTAGTTATTTTTGAACAGCGCAGAGTAAAGGTGTGGATGTGGACCACGAGTCATTTACTTGTACTCATCTCCAGTGTTTCACCCAAATCAAACGACATGTGGAAATGATTGAAAACATTTCACATTATTTACAATTATCACGTTCTTGTTTCATTTCAAGACAAAGCTGAACGGAGTGTCTTTCCGTTTACAAATTAATCTACCAAGGAGGCAATGTTAATGCAGTGATTCATTAAATTGTATGCAGATGACAACACATTCTTCAGACTCACACTTCACGATGTAGAATGTGCCATGATCAATCAAAACTTTGGTGCTGGACCTGTCGGTGTAATATTAAAACAGTGAAGTGTGGAATGCGGAAAGTTATCTGTAGGAGAGAGAAAGATAGAGATGAGACTTTTGAGATATCTCTAGAAGGTGTTGAGCATTGTGGTTGTCATCTAGTCTCTCTAGCCTGGTCCCAGATCTGTTTGAGCCATCTTGCCAACTGCCATTGCCATTGCCACAGCAAACAGCATGACAATGACCATAGAAGTTTGCAAGACAGTACAAACAGATCTGGGAGCAGGCTAGTGTCTCTCCACTGGCTATGTAAAACCAGTGAATCACTTGGCAGAGACAGAGAGACACCAAACCCTTGTGAGGATTTCTGTTAGGCAATTTCACGGGGACAAAACAATTTAATTCAAGTTAAATAACCAATTAAAACTGCTGGAGCATGAACAAAATGCTCTTTGTACCTTACTGAGCCTCAGCTTTCTATGGAGTCATGCCCGCACACAACTCCAGTGCTTAGCCTAACTGTACAAAGCACAAACGACTTCACTACACAGTCCAGAATAAACATTTCTGAAGTCATATTGTACAGCTGTAGCAAGTTTTAACCCTATATAGACACCATCATACAACAAGCACTCTGCACTCAGAAACCAAATGTCGGTCTGTGTCTGTCTGTCTGTCTGTCTGTCTGTGTGTGTGTGTGTGTGTGCCTGTGCGCACGTGTGTGTGAGTTGGGGGAAACTGAGATGATAAACTTGTCGTGAAACTGAGACCACAGCCTTCAGCCTCTGAGGAGGGATGTTGGCTTGCCATTAACATCTGCTGAGTAAAGCCATTAAACCCTGCAGAGATGGCCTATGCGGGAGACGGCAAGTCAATTTTTCCCTTGGACTTTCTGACTTTCTCAAGGGACCAAACGTGAAAACAGCACAGATGAAAGAGAGAGAGGGGTGAGTGAGTGAATAAATAAGAGAGAGAGAGAGAGGAAGACAGCAGCACAAATCAGATCAGGACTATTGAGCAGAGTTTAACCCCCTCAAACTCAACTCTGGACCTCTAAGCCAGTTCCACTGCATTTTTCATTGTTCCCCTCTAATCAGGGACTGAGTTAGACCAGGGACACCAGGTGTGTCCAGTTAATTATCAGGTAGAACAGAAAACCAGCAGGCTCTGGACCTCGTAGGGTAAGAGTTGAGTACCCCTGGTTTAACCTGTCTTAACCTAGCTATGGACTAGACTGTATGTATTGGATACCCTCTGCTTTCAGTTCCTTAGGGGGTTTGGCCAAACCATTCTGAATAGAATTCAGCATCTTCCTGCCACTATAGAAGCTAACAGGTTTCCATTGACAGTGGTTCAAATTGCAAGGCAACTCTAGGTTGAACGTATTTGACCTCCATATTTGACGCAGGTCTTGCCACTATACTGCATTCACAGATGGGATGCACAATAAAGCGGCAGCTAGTCTTCCTGTCTGAAACATAACAAAAAATACGTTACTTACAAAAATACTTTACAATTTACAATTAAAAACATTATTTTCTACATTCTAGAATAATAGTGAAGACATCAAAACTATGAAATATGGAGTCATGTAGTAACCAAAAAAGTGATGAATCAAAATATATTTTAGATTTCAGATTCTTCAAAGTTGTTCACAGCTTTGCACATTCTAGGCATTTTCTCAACCAGCTTCACTTGGAATGCTTTTCCAAAAGTCTTGGAGGAGTTCCCACATATGCTGAGCACTTGTTGGCTGCTTTTCTTTCACTCTGCGGTCCAACTCATCCCAAACCATCTCAATTGGGTTGAGTTCAGGCGATTGTGGAGGCCAGGTTGTCTGATGCAGCACTCAATAACTCTTCTTCTTGGTCAAATAGCCCTTACACAGCCTGGAGGTGTGTTGGGTCATTGTCCTGTTGAAAAACAAATTACAGTCCCACTAAGCGCAAACCAGATGGGATGGCGTATTACTGCAGAATACTGTGGTAGTCATGCTGGTTTAAGTCTGCCTTGAATTCTAAATAAATCACGGACAGTGTCACCAGCACCACCCCCACACCATCACACCTCCTCCTCCATGCTTCACGGTGGGAACCAAACATGCGGAAATCATCCGTCCACCTACTCTGTGTCTCACAAAGGCAAGGTGGTTGGAACCAAAAATCTCCAATTTGGTCTCATCAGACCAAAGGACAGATTTCCACTGGTCTAATGTCCATTGCTCGTGTTTCTTGGCCCAATCAAGTCTCTTCTTATTATTGGTGTCCTTTAGTAGTGGTTTCTTTGCAGCAATTTGACCATGGAGGCCTGATTCAGGTAGTCTCCTCTGAACAGTTCATGTTGAGATGTGTCTGTTACTTGAACTCTGTGAAGCATTTATTTGTGCTGCAATTTCTGAGTCTGGTAACTGAAGATAATGAACTTATCCTCTGCAGCAGAGGTAACTCTGGGTCTTCCTTTCCTGTGGCGGTCCTCATGAGAGCCAATTTCATCATAGCGCTTGATGGTTTTTGCGACTGCACTTGAAGAAACCGTCAAAGTTCTTGAAATTTTCCGGACTGACTGACCTTCATATCTTAAAGTAATGATGGACTGTCGTTTCTCTTTGCTTATTTGAGCTGTCCTTGCCATAATATGGACTTGGTCATTTACCAAATAGGGCTATCTTCTGTATACCACCGCTACCTTGTCACAACACAACTGATTGTCTCAAACACATTAAGCGGGAAAGAAATTCCACAAATTAACTTAATGCACACCTGTTATGTGAAATGCATTCCAGGTGAGAGAATGCCAAGAGTGTGCAAAGCTGTCAAGGCAAAGGGTGACTACTTTGAAGAATCTCAAATATATTTAGATTTGTTTACATGATTCCATATGTGTTATTTCAGAATTTTGAAATCTTCACTATTCTACAATATAGAAAATAGTAAAAATAAAGAAAAACTCTGGAATGTGTAGGTGTGGTACAATATATACAAAATAAAATGTACACACAAAAAAGAATGACAAAATAATTGTGTGTGTGTGTGTGTGTGTGTGTGTGTGTGTGTTTGTGCTCTATCAGTTACAAATACAGTGCATTTTCAGACACCTTGACTTTTTCCACATTTTGTTACGTTACTCATTTCAATATTGATTAAATTGTTTATTTTTTCACATCTACACAAAATACCATAATGTCAAAGTAAAAGCAGGTTTTTTGAAATGTTTGCAAATGTACTAAAAATAAAAAATAAAAACGTTTAAATCACATAAGTATTCAGACCCTTTACTCAGTACTTTGTTGAAGCACCTTTGGCAGCGATTACAGCCTTGATTCTTCTTGGGTATGAAGCTACAAGCTTGGCACACCTATATTTGGGTATTTTCTCCCATTCTTCTCTGCAGATCCTCTCAAGCTTTTTCAGGTTGAATGGGGAGCGTCGCTGCACAGCTATTTTCAGGTCTCCAGAGATGTTCGATCAGGTTTAAGTCCGGGCTCTGGCTGGACCACTCAAGGACATTCAGAGACTTGTCCCAAAGCCACTGTGTTGTCTTGGCCATGTGCGTAGGGTTGTTGTCCTGTTGGACGGTGAACCTTCGCTCCAGTCTGAGGTCCTGAGAAGGTTTTCATCAAGGATCTCTCTGTACTTTGCACCGTTCATCTTTCCCTCGATCCTGACTAGTCTCCCAGTCCCTGCCGCTGAAAAACATCCCCACAGCATGATGCTGCCACCCCCATGCTTCATCGTAGGGATATTGACTAGTTTCCCCGGATGTGACGTTTGGCATTCAGGCCAAGGAGTTCAATCTTGGTTTCATCAGACTAGAGAATCTTGTTTCTCATGGTCAGAGAGTCATTTGGGTGCCTTTTGGCAAACTCCAAGTGGGCTGTCATGTGCCTTTTACTGAGGAGTGGCTTTTGTCTGGCCACTCCACCATAAAGGCCTGATTGGTGGAGTGCTGCAGAGACGGTTGTCCTTCTGGGATGTTCTTCTTGGGGACCTTCAATCCGGCATTATTTTTTCGTACCCTTCCCCAGATCTGTGCCTCGAAACAATCCTGTCTCGGAGCTCTACGGACAATTCCTTTGACCTCATGGCTTGGTTTTAGCTCTGACATGCACTGTCAGATTTGCGGGACCTGTGGGACCTTATATAGACAGGTGTGTGCCTTTCCAAATCATGTCCAATCAATTGAATTTACCACAGGTAGACTCCAGTCAAGTTGTAGAAACCTTTTAAGGAAGATCAATGGGAACAGGATGCACCTGAGCTCAATTTCGAGTCTCATAAGTGCCTGAATACTTATGTAAAAAAGGTATTCAGACATTTCTAAAAACCTGTTTTCGCTTTATCATTATGGGCTATTGTATGTAGATTGATGAGGAATTTTTTTTTAAATGGAATTAAGGCTGTAACATAACAAAATGTGAAAAAAGGGAATTTGTCTCAATACTTTCCGAATGCACTGTACATGTCAGTACAGACTTATCGCCATCGCGACGTCCCCCAAAGGCTAACTTGCTAGCCACGGTCTGCTAACTGCTAGCTTGCCTGCCCTGGTCTGCTAACTGCTAGCTTGCCTTCCCAAGTCTGCTAACTGCTAGCCCCTGCTAACTGCTTGCTTGCTAACCCGGTCTGCTAACTGCTAGCTTGCCAGCCCCGGTCTGCTAACTGCTAGCTTGTTTAGCCCCGGCATACTAACTGTTAGCTTGTTAGCATCGGCCTGCTAACTGTCTGAATCGCCGTGTCCCCAGTCAGCCCAACCAGTCACTGGACCCATATGTTCACTTGGCTACGCATGCCTCTCTCTGATATCAATATGCCTCGTCCATTACTGTCCTGGTTAGTGATTACTGTCTTATTTCACTGTAGAGCCTCTAGCCCTGCTCAATATGCCTTAACCAACCATGTTGTTCCACCTCCTACATATGCGATGACATCACCTGGTTTAAACGTCTCTAGAGACTATATCTCTCTCATCATTACTCAATGCCTAGGTTTACCTCTAATGTACTCACATCCTAACTTACCGTTGTCTGTACACTATGCCTTGAATCTATGCTATCGAGTCCAGAAACCTTCTCCTTTAACTCTCTGTTCCGAACGTGCTAGACGGCCAGTTCGTATAGCATTTAGCCGTACCCTTATCCTACTTCTCCTCTGGTGATGTAGAGGTTAATCCAGGTCCTGCAGTGCCTAGCCCCACTCCCACTCTCTCATTTGTGGACTTCTGTAACCATAAAAGCCTTGGTTTCATGCATGTTAACATTAGAAGCCTACTCCCTAAGTTTGTTTTACTCACTGCTTTAGCACACTCTGCCAACCCGAATGTCTTAGCCATGTCTGAATCCTGGCTTAGGAAAACCACCAAAAACCCTGAAATCTCCATCGCTAACTATAGCATTTTCCGCCAAGATAGAACTGCCAAAGGGGGCGGTGTTGCAATCTACTGCAAAGATAGCCTGCAGAGTTTTGTATTACTATCCAAATCTGTAACCAAACTATTCGAGCTTCTACTTCTAAAAATTCACCTTTCCAGAAACAAGTCTCTCACCGTTGCCGCTTGCTATAGACCTCCCTCTGCCCCCAGCTGTGCCCTCGATACCATATGTGAATTGATTGCCCCCCATCTATCTTCTGAGCTTGTGCTACTAGGTGACCTAAACGGGGACATGCTTAACACCCCGGCCATCCTACAATCTAAGCTTGATGCCCTCAATCTCACACAAATTATCAATGAACCTACCTGGTACAACTCCAAATCCGTAAACACGGGCACCCTCATAGATGTCATCCTAACTAACTCGCCCTCCAAATACACCTCTGCTGTTTTCATTCAAGATCTCAGCGTTCACTGCCTCATTGCCTGCATCCGTAATGGGTATGCGACCAAACGACCACCCCTCATCACTGTCAAACGCTCCCTAAAACACTTCTGCGAGCAGGCCTTTCTAATCGACCTGGCCGGGGTATCCTGGAATGACATTGACCTCATCCCGTCAGTAGATGATGCCTGGCTATTCTTTAAAAGTGCCTTCCTCACCATCTTAAATAAACATGCCCATTCAAAAAAAATTGAACTAGGAATAGATATAGTCCTTGGTTCACTCCAGACCTGTCTGCCCTTGACCAGCACAAAAACATCCTGTGGCGTTCTGCATTAGCATCGAATAGCCCCCGTGATATGCAACTTTTCAGGGAATTCAGGAACAAATATACACAAGCAGTTAGGAAAGCTAAGGCTAGCTTTTTCAAACAGAAATTTGCATCCTGTAGCTCTAACTCAAAAAGGTTCTGGGACATTGTAAAGTCCATGGAGAATAAGAGCACCTCGTCCCAGCTGTCCACTGCTCTGAGGCTAGGAAACACTGTCACCACCGATAAATCCACTATAGGACAGAGGAGCCTCTTAAATAAGAAGTTACAGGTCTGTGAGAGCCATAAATCTTGCTTGTTTGTAGGTGACCAAATACTTATTTTCCACCATAATTTGCAAATAAATTCATAAAAAATCCTACAATGTGATTTACAGGCCTCTCTCATCTTTTTAAGTGGGAGAACATGCACAATTGGTGGCTGACTAAATACTTTTTTGCCCCACTGTATATCTATCCTACCCTGTCTTTCTAAGGTCTTTGAAAGCCAAGTTACACAAACAGATTACCGACTATTTTGAATCCCACTGTACCTTCTCCCCTATGCAATCTGGTTTCAGAGCTGGTCATGGGTGCACCTCAGCCACGCTGAAGGTCCTAAAAGACATCATAACTGCCATCGATAAGAGACATTACTGTGCAGCCATATTCATCGACCTGGCCAAGGCTTTCGACTCTGTCAATCACCACATTCTAATTGGCAGACTCGACAGCCTTGGTTTCTCAAATGTTTACCTCGCCTGGTTTTAAAACTACTTCTCTGATAGAGTTCAGTGTGTCAAATCGGAGGGCCTGTTGTCCGGACCTCTGGCAGTCTCTATGGGGGTGCCATAGGGTTCAATCCTCGGGCCGACTCTCTTCTCTGTATACATCAATGATGTTGCTCTTGCTGCTGGTGATTCTCTGATACACCTCTACTCAGACGACACCATTCTGTATACTTCTGGCCCCTCTTTGGACACTGTGTTAACTAACCTCCAGACGAGCTTCAATGCCATACAACTCTCCTTCCGTGGCCTCCAACTGCTCTTAAACACAAGTAAAACTAAATGCATGCTATTCAACCGATCACTTCCCGCACCTGCTCGCCCGTCCAGCATCACTACTCTGGACGGCTCTGACTTAGAACACGTGGACAACTACAAATACCTAGGTGTCTGGTTAGACTGTAAACTCTCCTTCCAGACTCACATTAAGCATCTCCAATCCAAAATTAAATCTATAATCGGCTTCCTATATCGCAACAAAGCATCCTTCACTCATGCTGCCAAACATACCCTCGTAAAACTGACCATCCTACCGATCCTCGACTTCGGTGATGTCATCTATAAAATACCCTCCAACACTCTACTCAAAAAACTGGATGCATTCTATCACAGTGCCATCCGTTTTGTCACCAAAGCCCCATACACTACCCGCCTGTCACGATCGTCTTGAGGACAATGAGCTAATCAAACTATTACAGAAAACAAAGATAACAAAGGCCAGGGCGTGACAGTACCCCCCCCCCCCCCCACCCCAAAGGTGCGGACTCCAGCCACAAAACCTGACACAGAAAGGGAGGGTCCGGGGTGGGCCTTATTATGGCAGCGGCTCGGGTGCGGGACGTGGCCCCCACTCCACCATTGTCAATACCCGCTTTGGTGGCTCTGGTAGATCCTGGCTGACTGGCGGCTCTGGTAGATCCTGGCTGACTGCCGGCTCTGGCAGATCCTGGCTGACTGGCGGCTCTGGCAGGTCCTGGCTGACTGGCGGCTCTGGCAGGTCCTGGCTGACTGGCGGCTCTGGCAGGTCCTGGCTGACTGGCGGCTCTGGCAGATCCTGGCTGGCTGACGGCTCTGGCTGGTCATGGCTGGATGACGGCTCTGGCTGGTCATGGCTGGATGACGGCTCTGGCTGGTCATGGCTGGATGACGGCTCTGGCTGGTCATGGCTGGATGACGGCTCTGGCTGGTCATGGCTGGATGACGGCTCTGGCTGGTCATGGCTGGATGACGGCTCTGGCTGGTCATGTCTGGATGACGGCTCTGGCTGGTCATGTCTGGCGGAAGGCTCTGGCGGCTCCTGTCTGGCGGAAGGCTCTGGCGGCTCCTGTCTGGCGGAAGGCTCTGGCGGCTCCTGTCTGGCGGAAGGCTCTGGCGGCTCCTGTGTGGCGGAAGGCTCTGGCGGCTCCTGTCTGGCGGAAGGCTCTGGCGACTCCTGTCTGGCGGAAGGCTCTGGTGACTCCTGTCTGGCGGAAGGCTCTGGCGGCTGCTGACTGGCGGACGGCTCTAGCGGCTCCTGACTGGCGGACGGCTCTAGCGGCTCCTGACTGGCGGACGGCTCTAGCGGCTCCTGACTGACGGACGGCTCTAGCGGCTCCTGACTGGCGGACGGCTCTGAAGGCTCAGGACAGACGGGCGGCTTTGAAGGCTCAGGACAGACGGGCGGCTTTGAAGGCTCAGGACAGACGGGCGGTTTTGAAGGCTCAGGACAGACGGGCAGCGCAGGCGGCGCTTGGCAGACGGACAGCTCAGACGGCGTTGGGCAGACGGGCAGTTCAGGCACCGCTGGGCAGACGGCAGACTCTGGCCGGCTGAGGCGCACTGTAGGCCTGGTGCGTGGTACCAGAACTGGAGGTACCGGGCTAAGGACACGCACCTTCAGGCTAGTGCAGGGAGCAGCAACAGGACGCACAGGACTCTGGAGACGCACAGGAGGCTTGGTGCGTGGTGTAGGCACTGGTGGTAATGGGCTGGAGACACGCACCACAGGGCTAGTGCGTGGAGGAGGAACAGGGCTCTGGAGACGCACAGGAAGCCTGGTGCGTGGTGTAGGCACTGGTGGTACTGTGCTGGGGGCGGGGAGGTGGCGCCGGAAATACTGGACCGTGCAAGCGTACTGGCTCCCTTGAGCACTGAGCCTGCCCAACCTTACCTGGTTGTATGCTCCCCGTAGCCCGACCAATGCGGGGAGGTGAAATAACCCATACTGGGCTGTGTAGGCGAACCGGGGACACCATGCGTAAGGCTGGTGCCATGTATGCCGGCCCGAGGAGACGCACTGAAGGCCAGATGCCTTGTACCGGCTTCATGACATCCGGCTCAATACTCAATCTAGCCCGGCCGATACGAGGAGCTGGTATGTACCGCACCGGGCTATGTACACGTACAGGAGACACCATGCGCTCTGCCGCATAACACGGTGTCTGCCCGTACTCCCGCTCTCCACGGTAAGCATGGGAAGTGGGCGCAGGTCTCCTACCTGACTTCGCCACACTATCCTTTAGCCCCCCCCCCCCCCCCCCCAATAAATTTTTGGGGTTTCTTCAGCCACGCCTCCGTGCTGCCTCCTCATACCACCGCTCCTGGGCTTTAGCTGCCTCCATCTCTTCCCGAGAGCGGCGATATTCTCCAATGTGAGCCCAGTGTCCTTTTCCCTCCAAAATTTCCTCCCATGTCCAGGAATCCTGTGTATGTTGTTCCTGCTGCTGCTTGACACGCTGCTTGGTCCTTTTGTGGTGGGTAGTTCTGTCACGATCGTCTTGAGGACAATGAGTGGACCAAGGCGCAGCGTGTGAAAAATACATCTTCTTTTATTGGAAGACGAAAACGAACGAAAACAAAACAACAAACAGACGAACGTGAAGCTATAAAAGACTAGGTTCTAACATGCAACATAGACATAGACAACTACCCACAAAAGCCTACTGCCTATGGCTGCCTTAAATATGGCTCCCAATCGGAGACAATGAATGACAGCTGTCTCTGATTGAGAACCATTCAGGCAACCATAGACATACCTAGACACCTACACTCAAACACAAACCCATCTACTCTACCTAAACCCCCTATACCATACAACCACCCAAGATGAGACAAAAACACACAAACATCCCCCCTGTCACACCCTGACCTAACCAAACTATTACAGAAAACAAAGATAACAAAGGCCAGGGCGTGACACCACCATTGCGACCTGACCTGCATACTCATCGCCAAACCCAATGGCTACAGGTTATCTACAAGTCTCTGCTAGGTAAAGCCCCACCTTATCTCAGCTCATTGGTCACCATAGCAGCACGCACTCATAGCACGCACTCCAGCAGGTATATCTCACTGGTCACCCCCAAAGCCAAATCCTCCTTTGGTCGTCTTTCCTTCCAGTTCTCTGCTGCCAATGACTCGAACGAACTGCAAAAATCTCTGAAGCTGGAAACACTTATCTCCCTCACTAGCTTTAAGCACCAGCTGTCAGAACAGCTCACAGATTACTGCACCTGTACATAGCCTATCTATAATTTAGCCCAAACAAATACCTCTTCCACTACTGTATTTATTTATTTTGCTCCTTTGCACCCCATTATTTATATTTCTACTTTGCACATTCTTCCACTGCAAATCTACCATTCCAGTGTTTTACTTGCTATAATGTATTTATTTCGCCAACATGGCCTTTTTTTTGACTTCCTTATCTCACCTCATTTGCTCACATTGTATATAGACTTATTTTTGTACTGTATTATTGACTGTATGTTTTGTTTATTCCATGTGTAACTCTGTGTTGTTGTTTGTGTCGAATTGCTATGCTTTATCTTGGCCAGGTCGCAGTTGCAAATGAGAACTTGTTCTCAACTAGCCTACCTGGTTAAATAAAGGTGAAAAAAAAATAATAATAAACATAGGCCTACACCAAAAATTAGGTCACATGGGGGGAAAAGGTAGAGGAATATGAGTTAGACTGTTCAGTTGCACCTTATTTCAATGGGAAACCCTTTAGGGATGTTTTAGCAGTGGGGTAGTACTCACTGGTGGTGATTGTGAGGTAGCGATGGGGGTGGAGGGAGTCATGGGTGGTTTGGTGCAGGGTAGACGGAAGCGTTGCCCGGTGTCTGGCGGGGAAGAGTAGGAGCGCATCCGTGCCTCCGGCCTCTCCGGCTCGCTCCGATAGGCCTCCAGCAGGAACGCCGGCGGCTGCTTGACGGACTGCGTCGGAGGAGTTGAGGGGGGCGAGGAGATCCCAGAGGCTAAGGAGAAATAGAAAACAAGGGGTGGTGGATAAGACTTTCCTTATGAAAAAGGCTTGAGGCTCTTTTTGCTGTAATCTAAGACATGTCTAAGGGTGATGGGCATCATTGGGCAGAAAATGCAGAGTACCTCTAGGCAAGGAGCCACAGATGGGGTGCTATCTGATCAAACTTTCAACAAGGATTGAGAATGAGATGGAGCTCCAGATAGATAGGCAATTAATCTGTAGTGCTGCCCTTTTGCCAGTTGAGACAACATTATTTTGGTGCCATGTGGACAGAGCTTGGAGGATTAATTGTAAACATCGTTTGACATGTTTCGCCAAACTTTACCGGTACTATTAGGATGTATTCGTCTGCATGTTTTGACCGCCTTGGAGTCAGTGGATTACTGAACAAAACGCGCCAACAAAAGTTTTTGGGATATAAAGAGGGACTTTATTGAACAAAACAAACATTTATTGTGTAGCTGGGACTCCTGTGACTGCAACCATATGTAGCTGGGACTCCTGTGACTGCAACCATATGAAGATCTTCAAAGGTAAGTGATTCATTTTATCGCTATTTCTGACTTGTAATTCCTTTACTTGGTTGTAAAATGTTTGTATACTTTCGTAAGCGAGGCGCTGTCCTCAGATAATCGCATGGTATGCTTTCGCCGATAAGCCTTTTTGAAATCTACAAAGCGGCTGGATTAACAAGAAGTTCATCTTTAAGCCGATGTATAACACTTGTATTTTTTATGAATGTTTATTATGACTATTTCTGAATTTTGAATTTGGCGCTCTGCAATTTCACCGGATGTTGTCGAGGTGGGTCACTAGCGGAACGCCTGCACCAGAAAGGTTAAAGGTCGAGACCAAGTCTGCGTCTCTCACATGGATAGGCAGACCATTCCATAAAAATGGAGCTCTATAGGAGAAAGTCCTGCCTCAAGCTGTTTGCTTAGAAATTCTAGGGACAGTAAGGAGGCCTGCGTCTTGTGACCATAGCGTACGAGTAGGTATGTACGGCAGGACCAAATCGTAAAGATAGGTAGGTTAACAGTAAAACCTTGAAATCAGTCCTAGCCTTTACAAGAAGCCGGTGTAGAGAGGCTAGCACTGGAGTACTATGATCAAAGTTTTTGGTTCTAGTCAAGATTCTAGCAGAAAGTTTCTAATTTTTTCAATGTTACGAAGATGGAAAAAAGCTGTTCTTGAAATATTCTTGATATGTTCATCAAAAGAGAGATCATGGTCCAGAGTAACGCTGAGGTCCTTCACAGTTTTATTTGAGATTACTGTACAACCATCATGATTAATTGTCAGATCCAATATAATATATCTTTGTTTCTTGGGACCTAGAACTAGCCTCTCTGTTTTTTCTGAGTTTAAAATTAAAACATTTGCCGCCATCCACTTCCTTGTGTCTGAAACATAGGCTTCCAGGGAGGGCAATTTTGGGGTTTCGCCATGTTTCATCGAAATGTACAGCTTTGTATCGTCCGCATAGCCAGTGAAAGTTAACATTATGTTTCTGAATGACATCACCAAGAGGTAAAATATATAGTGAAAACAATAGTGGTCCTAAAACGGAACCTTGAGGAACATCGACATTTACAGTTGATTTGTCAGAAGACAAACCATCCACAGAGACAAACTGATATCTTTCCGACAGATAAGATCTAAACCAGGCCAGAACTTGTCCGTGTAGGAATTTGGGTTTCCAATCTCTCCAAAAATATGTGGCGATCGATGGTATCAAAAGCAACACTAAGGTCTAGGAGCACGAGAACAGATGCAGAGCCTTGGTCTGACGCCATTAAAAGGTCATTTACCACCTTCACGAGTGCAGTCTCGGTGCTATGATGGGGTATAAAACCAGACTGAAGCGTTTCGCATACATTGTTTGTCTTCAGGAAGGCAATGAGTTGCTGCGCAACATCTGTTTCAATTTTCTTTGAGAGGAATGGGAGATTCGATATAGGCCAATAGTTTTTTATATTTTCTAGGTCAAGGTTTGGCTTTTTCAAGAGAGGTTTTATTACTGCCACTTTTAGTGAGTTTGGTAAACATCAAGTGGATAGGGAGCTGTTTATTATATTCAACATAGTAGGGCCAAGCACAGGAAGCAGCTCTTTCAGTAGTTTAGTTGGAAAAGGGTCCAGTATGCAACTTGAAGGTTTAGAGGCCAAGACTATTTTCATCAATGTGTCAAGAGATATAGTATTAAAAAACTTGAGTGTCTCCCTTGATCCTAGGTCCTGGCAGTGTTGTGCAGACTCAGGACAACTGAGCTTTGGAGAAATACGCAGATTTAAAGAGGAGTCCGTAATTTGCTTTCTAATGATCATGATCTTTTCGTCAAAGAAGTTAATGAATTTATCACTGCTGAAGTGAAAGCCATTCTCTCTTGGGGAATGCTGCTTTTTAGTTAGCTTTGCAACAGTATCAAAAACAAATTTTGGATTGTTCATATTCGCCTAAATTAAGTTGATCGAGCAGCAGTGAGGGCTCATCAATACTGCATTGTACTGTCTTTCCAAGGTAGTTGGAAGACTTCCAGTTTCGTGTGGCGCCATTTCCGTTCCAATTTTCTGGAAGCTTGCTTCAGGGCTCGGGTATTTTCTGTATACCAGGGAGCTAGAATCTTATGACAAATTATTTTTGTTTTTAGGGGTGTGACTGAATCTAGGGTATTACGAAAGGTTACTTTTAGTTCCTCAGTTAGGTGGTTAACCAATTTTTGTACTCTGACGTCCTTGGGTAGGTGGAGGGAGTCTGGAAGGTATATCTAGGAATCTTTGGGTTGTCTGAGAATTTATTGCACGGCTTTTAATGATCCTTGGTTGAGGTCTGAGCAGATTATTTGTTGCGATTGCAAACGTAATAAATGGTGGTCCAATAGTCCAGGATTATGAGGAAAAACATTAAGATCCACAATATTTATTCCACGGGACAAAACTTGGTCCAGACTGTGGCATGTTGGACAAAACCCACTGAGTTGATGATGGCTCTGAAAGCCTTTTGGAGTGGGTCTGTGGACTTTTCCATGGGAATATTAAAGTCACCAAAAATGTGAATATTATCTGCCATGACTACAAGGTCCGATAGGAATTCAAGGAACTCAGTGAGGAACGCTGTATACGGTCCAGGAGGCCTGTAAACAGTAGCTATAAAAAGGGATAGAGTAGGCTGCATAGATTTCATGACTAGAAACTCAAAAGACGAAAACGCAGCGATTTCTTTTTTTTTTGTAAATTGAAATTTGCTATCATAAATGTTAGCAACACCTCCGCCTTTGGGGATGCGCGAGGGATATGGTCACTAGGGTAACCAGGAGGAGAGGCCTCATTTAACACAGTAGGTTATTCAGATGATTGAGAGATGATTGCGTAAGTTTGAATCAGAAGTAATGGAGTTAGGAGGATAGATATAGATGGAAAGTTATTTGTTTTAAAACAAAGATAATCCTTTTGTAACGGCTGTCGAAGTCGTTCTCCTCCTCAGACGAGGAGGAGCATGGATCGGACCAACACGCAGCGAGGTATGTAGACATGATGATTTTAATAATAATAACAAAGACGAAAATACACTTTAGAAATTACAAAATAACAAAACGAACTAAACAGACCTGAACATGAGAACATACATAACACGAAGAACGCACAAACAGGAACAGACTAAACAAACGAAACAGTCCCGTGTGGTGACAAACACGGAAGACAATCACCCACAAATAAACAGTGAGAACAGCCTACCTTAATATGGTTCTCAATCAGAGGAAACGTCAAACACCTGCCTCTAATTGAGAACCATATCAGGCAACACATTTAACCCAACATAGAAACACATAACTTAGAATGCCCACCCCAACTCACGCCCTGACCAACTAAACACATACAAAAACAATGGAAAACAGGTCAGGAACGTGACACCTTTATTGTTGTAGCAAGCATCTGAACACTGCTACAAAGACAGGAGAGACGACCTTTCAAATCTGAGTTTGAAAAGGATTTAGCTAGATCAACATACATCTTAATTTATAACAACATAGCCCTTATAGATATTCAAGAAGAGGTTTCAAAAGAAATGACAGACACACCATTCAAACAGTCAACTGAGAACAGATCGTCCACATTATACTAATGAGCTACTGTTATACTAGTTAGTACCTTTTCATCCAATGCACGGCATACACACATCCTCCTTTCTGGCTATCCAACAAAGCAAGAAGATCACAGTGAGTAGGTATCACTAATCAGCTCACTCCCAGAGGTTCTAATCGCAGACCTTATTGACATGCAGACGATGGAGTACATCTTCCTTGATGAGCCCAAGCAGAATCAATACAGTCCTCTAGGCACTTCACCAGACTTTTAAGTGGCTAGTCATGGACATAGTGTGAACATAGTGACTTGCGGTGGTGTAGTACCAGTCATAGGCTGCATTCCCTTCCAAAAAGTCCTCTCTTCCTTCTGCCCTTGTTCACTCTCCTTCACACTGGAAAGGTGAAAGAAATATGGTAGAAACTAGGTTGAGCATTTGTTTACATCTACAATACCAGTTGTAATGGAATGCAGCCCATGTATCGGTTGTACAGTAAAACATCACTTCCTGTCAGGAAAAAAATCTACGCCCTACACATTACAGTACTAAGCACCAGCAACAGCATCGTGGGGGAGGTATGAAGCCGATCGGGCGGCAGGTAACCTAACGCTTAGAGCGTTGGGCCAGTAACTGAAAGGTTGCTAGTTCAAATCCCCAAGCCGACAAGGTAAAACATCTACCGTTCTGCCCTTGAGCAAGGCAGTTAACAGCTCCCCGGATGGATCCCGGAAAACAAGGTGCTGCCTAGACCTGGATTAAAATAGTGTTTGATTCCTTTCAAATGGCCTACTTCAGTTGTGTTTGATTTCTTTCAAATGGCCTACTTCAGTTGTGTTTGATTTCTTTCAAATAGCCTACTTCAGTTGTGTTTGATTCCTTTCAAATAGCCTACTTCAGTTGTGTTTGATTTCTTTCAAATGGCCTACTTCAGTTGTGTTTGATTTCTTTCAAATAGCCTACTTCAGTTGTGTTTGATTTCTTTCAAATAGCCTACTTCAGTTGTGTTTGATTTCTTTCAAATAGCCTACTTCAGTTGTGTTTGATTTCTTTCAAATAGCCTACTTCAGTTGTGTTTGATTTCTTTCAAATAGCCTACTTCAGTTGTGTTTGATTTCTTTCAAATAGCCTACTTCAGTTGTGTTTGATTTCTTTCAAATAGCCTACTTCAGTTGTGTTTGATTTCTTTCAAATAGCCTACTTCAGTTGTGTTTGATTTCTTTCAAATAGCCTACTTCAGTTGTGTTTGATTTCTTTCAAATAGCCTACTTCAGTTGTGTTTGATTTCTTTCAAATAGCCTACTTCAGTTGTGTTTGATTCCTTTCAAATAGCCTACTTCAGTTGTGTTTGATTTCTTTCAAATGGCCTACTTCAGTTGTGTTTGATTTCTTTCAAATAGCCTACTTCAGTTGTGTTTGATTCCTTTCAAATAGCCTACTTCAGTTGTGTTTGATTTCTTTCAAATGGCCTACTTCAGTTGTGTTTGATTTCTTTCAAATAGCCTACTTCAGTTGTGTTTGATTTCTTTCAAATAGCCTACTTCAGTTGTGTTTGATTTCTTTCAAATAGCCTACTTCAGTTGTGTTTGATTTATTTCAAATAGCCTACTTCAGTTGTGTTTGATTTCTTTCAAATAGCCTACTTCAGTTGTGTTTGATTTCTTTCAAATAGCCTACTTCAGTTGTGTTTGATTTCTTTCAAATAGCCTACTTCAGTTGTGTTTGATTTCTTTCAAATAGCCTACTTCAGTTGTGTTTGATTTCTTTCAAATGGCCTACTTCAGTTGTGTTTGATTTATTTCAAATAGCCTACTTCAGTTGTGTTTGATTTCTTTCAAATAGCCTACTTCAGTTGTGTTTGATTTATTTCAAATAGCCTACTTCAGTTGTGTTTGATTTCTTTCAAATAGCCTACTTCAGTTGTGTTTGATTTCTTTCAAATAGCCTACTTCAGTTGTGTTTGATTTCTTTCAAATAGCCTACTTCAGTTGTGTTTGATTTCTTTCAAATAGCCTACTTCAGTTGTGTTTGATTTCTTTCACATAGCCTACTTCAGTTGTGTTTGATTTCTTTCAAATAGCCTACTTCAGTTGTGTTTGATTTCTTTCAAATAGCCTACTTCAGTTGTGTTTGATTTCTTTCAAATAGCCTACTTCAGTTGTGTTTGATTTCTTTCAAATAGCCTACTTCAGTTGTGTTTGATTTCTTTCAAATAGACTACTTCAGTTGTGTTTGATTTCTTTCAAATAGCCTACTTCAGTTGTGTTTGATTGAGTTGCTTGCAAAATGGAACCAATGTAAATCTCAAATGCAAAACCTGCCCATCTGACTGAATAAATGACTGAATAAAGTAAAAATGATTATACTGTTCCATTCCACACTCTACTCACCTTAGATTAGTAGATTCAGACTAATGTTTTTTTATTATAAATGATAGGATTAGGTAGGATTAGGGTGGAGTAGTGGTTTGCTCATTGGAACACAGCATTGGGGTCACAAGGCCAAACTCCAGAAGTGACACAACCATCTACTCCATTGAAAGTGAACCAAAATAAAAATGTGCTCCTCTGTAGCTCAGTTGGTAGAGCATGGCTCTTGCAACACCACGATAGCGGATTCCACTCCTGGGACCACCTGTGCTTAACATGTATGTATGTATGCACGCACGCACGCATGACTGTAAGTCACTTTGGATAAAAGCATCTGCTAAATGGCATGTATTATTATTATTGTAGAAAAGGCCCATGGAGTTGGTGGAATCATCCTTTAATTCTTGGCCACTTGCTCAGCTGGGCCAGGGGCGCTTTAACTAGGTCAGGTGGAAATGTATGACAGATCTCAACTCATTAAAAGGACGAAATCGCCATCGCCCGACCTCGCTGCTTTCTCTTCCTTAACTCTGTTTAATCCAGACGTTCTGTGTGTCCATGAATCAACGTAAATCCAGTGAAGCTGTTACCTTTCATCTGAACTATTTGTTGCGTTCGGGAGAGCGGGCCATCAGTTATTGTTTATAGTTATTACCGCGGAGAGCACGCTTCAAACCTGTTGTGTAATGTAAATGGACAACGATCACGGTCCTACAGATCATCACAGGCCAATTATGGTTAATATGTAATGAAATTACATGTACATATGAAGACAAACCTGAAAGGATGAAATATGAAACGTCATTATTGTTTGCTGAACTGATCCATTCTGATATCAAACTGATGGAGATTATAGATTGAATAACCGATAACTGATTGAATTATTTGTATTATTATTCTCATTATTATGCTGAATAGTTATGAGCCTAAATGACTCAATGACGATTCCTATTGACTTATTATCGAACTGAATAGCTGAATTACCTAATTATGTTAATAATGAGAATGATTGTTATGATTTGATCTTTGTGATTATGAATTTGATTGGATACATGTTATTCTGTTTCCTTTGTTATGCAGCACAGACAAACTACCCAGTAAATAAACCACTTTGTGGTTAAAGAACTTCCTGCCTCAATCTCATCCATTCCTCTGTCACCTGACCCGTGACCACCTGTTCACCTTCACTGTAAGTCATCCTACCTGTCCAGCTACCCACACAGATTCCAATAATCTTTCAATTATTATTATTATGTTCTCGAAACAAACCATCGTAACAAACAAAAAATAAACCAATTCAGCGTATTACAGTTCCTAAATGGACTTCCCTAATCGTCCTCCTTGGAGGCCTGTCCTCCACAGCGGAAGACGTGAACGGCACGACAATGACCTAAGACCACTTTGTCCTACATCAAGCCTTTCATGCTAAACAGGATAGGTTCCCTTTGAAACCATTAGGTTATAGACCAGTGTCAGGGCCGGCTCCTGCCGCAAAAAAAAACTAGTTGGGGAACTCAACTTACTGTTGAGAGTTAGAATAGTAGAATACACAAGGTGCAATTTTGAAATTTGGTTGTGCATCAACAGTTTTTCTCTTGTTATGTCAGTCACTGACAGTCACTCAATTAGCCTTGTCAGCGAACAATTGTTTGAATGGTAAGTTAGCTGGCTAGACTATCTAAACTTGTAGTAATCATGACCGAATACCGACCAGACACACAGAGCACATGCACAGGGCCCCTGACCTCCAGGGCGCACCCATTGATTTTGTTAGTCACTCTCACTCAGATATCATTAACATGGCATAAGTCTAACATTCTGACTGTGTGCATCTGTGTGCACCATCTTGCGCATATTGATTTTGTCCATCCACACCAGACACGATCAGGACGTGCAGGTTGAAATGTCAAAACGAACTCTGAACCAACTATATTAATTTGGGGACAGGTCAAAACACATTAAACATTCATGGCCATCTGGATCTTTGTAGAATTTTGACCCATTTTGAGTCCCACAAAATTGTGTGTGCTCTCTACTCTGACAATTAATCAACAGATACAAGGGGAAACCCAGTTAGTCTCTAGTAATCTCTCCTCCTTCAGTTGTCTTCTTCCTCTTCTTCTTCTGTGGACTTTATATGGCAGTTAGCAACCAACTTTAGGGTGCATTACCACCACCAACTGAACAGGAGTGTGGAGCTCAGTTCATCTTTCAATCACCCACATGGGTATAAGTGCTTCAAAACCAATGAGGAGACGGGAGAGGCAGGATTTGCAGCGCATCAAGCGTCAAAATAGAAGCACGTTATATTTTAGCGCCTGGCCTACGCAGACACTCATTGATGCACGTAACGTGAGCAGTGTGGGCAGCATTGAAGCAAAATGTGTAGAATTGCAGAAAGTTTGCTTTAAAACTGGAACATTTTCTCTACTCTCCATGGGAAAATGTGTAGAATTGCAGGAAATATAACGTAAATTTTTCTGTCCCCCGTCAAGAGGGTTTTGCCCGCAAAATGGGGGGTCCCCCAACTAAATCTCACTAAGGGCCCACAAAAGGCTAAAGCCGGCCCTGACCCCTATACACAGCTTCCTAGACTAGAATAAAACATTATAGGGAGAAAGGGAAGGAGTGATGGAGGGAGAGAGAGATGAAGGGAGAAAGGGATGAAGGGAGAGTGGGATGAAGGGAGAGAGAAATGAAGGGCGAGAGATCCAAAGAGCGTTTCTCACCAGTAAGATGTCATCTGAAAAGTAGTCCACTTTGTATGTGTATGTGTGTATGTGCGTGCGTGCGTGCGTGCGTGTGCGCGTGCGTGCGTGTGTGTGTGTGTGTAGGCTTCATCCGTCTCTCTGCGTCGTAAATCCACAGGGGATCATTAACATCAGCGCTACTGAATCACAACCCTACTGCCAAATGTATACACACAATTCCCCAGATTTTGTGCACACACACACACACACACACACACACACACACACACACACACGCACACACACACACACACACACACACACACACACACACACACACACACACACAGCTCTCTGTTGCATTGCTTCACCATTAGCATATTCTCTCTCTCTCCACCACACACACATAGAAACAAACATGGAGTGGCAGCTCATTTGAATAAAATATTGCCCAGTGTAATACTGGCTGCTTTCAACACCCTGCATTTACACAAATCCACCAGTCCAAATTGGTTCAATCTTTTCCAAGCAATGTGATCATGGTGATCATAACACACACACACACACACAAAGATAAAACATTTTGGCTAGCTAACTATAATGATATTTTGGATTACTCTCAAGGTCATAATTTCCTTCTCCATAAGACTTCAGAATGATTTGGATAAACCACCTGAAACCGCCTGAATCATGGAAAAGCGAGCTCCTTGTGGTGGATTAAGTGTACACGATCTCTTAGAAGTCAAAATCAATATTCTGAATAATATTCTGGTCAGATGAACAACATTCTTCTAAAGCAGATTCTGCTTTGTCCTCTGTGAAACAATAAAACATGTCATTCAAATCGTATTTAAAAACAAATGAGTTGAACCACTTTTAGCAAACAGGATTATCTCACAGTCCTCTGAGCTCAAGTAAGATCACACATCAGACCAGCGCTAAAATAGATATTTTACAATTACATCAACAATACAAGCTGAGGGCATAACTCGATTACTTTTGCTCTGATTACAGTTTTGGTGAACGCTCACTGTCAACGCAGAACCCCCCCCCCCCCCTGAATGAATGCCTATAAAGTAGCAATGTGTGACGGTGGGATCTGGGGAGAAATCTTCATGTTTGAATAATCGTTCATACAGAAAGCTAATTGTTCGTGAGTTTGAACAGATTTATCCTAGCCAGCAGGTTGCGTTGAGTGAAGGGAATCCGTGTCACATAGAAAGGAAAACAGGATTTTGAACTCTCTCTATCTTCCGCAACTGTCTTGCCTTCCCTCTAGTGGGGGGGTAGAGTACTTAACCTTAGCCCGCTCCATGTCAGATTGATTAACAACGTTCTGGGAATGGTGCAGGACACCCAACGAGAACATAACGTTCTGAGAACCACTTGCTTCTTAGGTGGGAATTTCAGTACCTCAGCATAACGTTTCCTACAGGTTTCTTCATGGTTCTATTTAAAGTCATGTTATCTAATTGTTCAGAGAACGTTAAGAAACAATGTTCTTTTGTGGGAATTTCAGTATTTCAGCATACCTTTTCTTCAGGTTTCTTCATGTTTCTATTTAAAGTCATGGTCTCAGAAAAACATTCCATAAAAGCCACAAGACAACATTAGTAATGTTCAAAAAACGTTCTAAGAATATTATTCAAAAACATATAAATTCCGTTCTCAGCATCAACAAAACTCTATGCTCCATCTTGTCAAGTGAGTTGAGGTGTGTTGGCCGCGCCCACTAATTGGCCACACCTGATCTTAATGAGTGCTTGTTTCTTTTGAAATGGGGTCTGATTGAATACACTAAAATGAACAGATTTCTATGAGTAAAACAAAATGCCCTCCAAATACACCTCCGCTGTTTTCAATCAGGATCTCAGCGAACACTGCCTCATTGCCTGTATCCGCTATGGGTCCGCGGTCAAACGACCACCCCTCATCACTGTCAATCGCTCCCTAAAACACTTCTGCGAGCAGGCCTTTCTAATCGACCTGGCCTGGGTATCCTGGCTGGATATCGACCTCATCCCGTCAGTCGAGGATGCCTGGTCATTCTTTAAAAGTAATTTCCTCATTTCCCATCATAATTTCCCATCTTAGATAAGCATGCCCCGTTCAAAAAATGCAGAACTAAGAACAGATATAGCCCTTAGTTCACTCCAGACCTGACTGCCCTTGACCAGCACAAAAACATCCTGTGGCGGACTAAATTAGCATTGAATAGTCCCCACGATATGCAACTGTTCAGGGAAGTCAGGAACCAATACACGCAGTCAGTCAGGAAAGCAAAGGCTAGCTTTTTCAAGCAGAAATTCACATCCTGTAGCTCTAACTCCAAAATGTTTTGGGACACTGTAAAGTCCATGGAGAACAAGAGCACCTCCTCCCAGCTGCCCACTGCACTGAGGCTAGGTAACACGGTCACCACTGATAAATCCCCCGCAGCTACTCATCCCCCGCAGCTACTCGCCCAAGCCTCCCCAGCTTCTCCTTCACCCAAATCCAGACAGCAGATGTTCTGAAAGAGCTGAAAAACCTGGAACCGTACAAATCAGCTGGGCTAGACAATCTGGACCCTCTCTTTCTAAAACTATCCGCCGCCATTGTTTCAACCCCTATTACCAGCCTGTTCAACCTCTCTTTCATATCGTCCGAGATCCCTAAAGATTGGAAAGCTGCCACGGTCATCCCCCTCTTCAAACGGGGTGACACCCTTGACCCAAACTGTTACAGACCTATATCCATCCTGCCCATCTAAAGTCTTCGAAAGCCAAGTTAGTAAACAGATCACTGACCATTTCGAATCCCACCGTACCTCCTCCGCTGTGCAATCCGGCTTCCGAGCCGGTCACGGGTGCATCTCAGCCACGCTCAAGGTACTAAACGATATCATAACCGCCATTTATAAAAGACAGTACTGTGCAGCCGTCTTCATCGACCTGGCCAAGGCTTTCGACTCTGTCAATCACCGTATTCTTATCGGCAGACACAATAGCCTGTCTCGCCTGGTTCACCAACTACTTCTCAGACAGAGTTCAGTGTGTCAAATCGGAGGGAATGTTGCCGGACCTCTGGCAGTCTCTATGGGGGTACCACAGGGTTCAATTTTCGGGCCGACTCTTTTCTCTGTATATATCAATGATGTCGCTCTTGCTGCGGGCGATTCCCTGATCCACCTCTACGCAGACGACACCATTCTGTATACTTCTGGCCCTTCCTTGGACACTGTGCTAACTAACCTCCAAACAAGCTTCAATGCCATACAACACTCCTTCCGTGGCCTCCAACTGCTCTTAAACACTAGTAAAACCAAATGCATGCTTTTCAACCGTTCGCTGCCCGCACCCGACAGCCCGACTAGCATCATCACCCTGGACGGTTCCGACCTAGAATATGTGGACAACTATAAATACCTAGGTGTCTGGCTAGACTGTAAACTCTCCTTCCAGACTCATATTAAACATCTCCAATCCAAAATCAAATCTAGAATTGGCTTTCTATTTTGCAACAAAGCCTCCTTCACTCACGCCGCCAAACTTACCCTAGTAAAACTGACTATCCTACCGATCCTAGACTTCGGCGATGTCATCTACAAAATAGCTTCCAACACTCTACTCAGCAAACTGGATGCAGTCTATCACAGTGTCATCCGTTTTGTTACCAAATCACCTTATACCACCCACCACTGCGACCTGTATGCTCTAGTCGGCTGGTCCACGCTACATATTCGTCACAAGACCCACTGGCTCCAGGTTATCTATAAGTCTATGCTAGGTAAAGCTCAGCCTTATCTCATTTCACTGGTCACGATAACAACACCCACCCGTAGCACACGTTCCAGCAGGTATATCTCACTGATCATCCACAAAGTCAACACCTCATTTGGCCGCCTTTCCTTCCAGTTCTCTGCTGCCAGTGACTGGAACGAATTGCAAAAATTACTGAAGTTGGAGACTTTTATTTCCCTCACCAACTTTAAACACCAACTATCTGAGCAGCTAACCGATCGCTGCAGCTTTACATAGTCCATCTGTAAATAGCCCACCCAATCTACCTACCTCATCCCCATACTGTTTTATTTTAATTACTTTTCTGCTCTTTTGCACACCAGTGTCTCTACTTGCACATCATCATCTGCTCATTTATCACTCCAGTGTTAATCTGCTAAATTGTAATTATTCGCTCCTATGGCCTATTTATTGCCTACCTCATGGCTTTTGCACACACTGTATATAGACTTTCTTTTTTCTACTGTGTCATTGACTTGCTTATTGTGTTATTGGCTTGTTTATTGTTTACTCCATGTGTAACTCTGTGTTGTTGTCTGTGTCACACTGCTTTGCTTTATCTTGGCCAGGTCGCAGTTGCAAATGAGAGCTTGTTCTCAACTAGCCTACCTGGTTAAATAAAGGTGAAATAAAAATAAATAAATAAATAAAATAAAAATAACATGGCATGATAGCTCTATCCTGGTGGAGCAGTGGACTAATTCCATGGCTAGAAAACAGAAGATCATAGGTTCAAACCTCACTGAAGCCTTGTCACAATAAAAAATCAATGTGTTTGCATGATTAATGCCTAAGCAAATCCATTTCCATGTGTCTAATCTGTGCTTGGAGTTCAAAACAGTTAACCTAAACTAGCAGTTTTATTGAAACATTCAGCAAAATTTTTAAGGAAGTTATTCAAAAACCTTTACATATTTACATTTCATTTAAATTCATTCAAAACATTCACAACATTTAGAGAATGTTCTCAGAACGTTATTTAATTACTTTCAAATAATGTAAAATTTCTGTTCTCAGAATGTAAAAAAAAAACTCCCAGGATAACTTTCAGAGAACCATAATAAAACGTTCTCAGAACCTTCCTGCAACCTAAAGATTTATGTTTCTAGAACAGGCAAACATTTTATTTCCATTCTCAGAATATAAAAAAAAAAAAAACGTTTTGTTTTACCGTCAGGAAACGTACGGCTATGTTCCCAGAACCAATGGCAAACCAAAAACGTACGTTCCCACAACTTTTAAGAAATGTGCTAGCTGGGTACTGTGCTATGATGACTTCCATCTGTGGACTCATCTGGAATGATTCTTCTCCCCATGGTTGTGATCTGTGACACATCTGCTAGCCTCACACTCTCACAGCTTGCGTCTGGCTTGTCTGACACTAACGACAGTCTGCTGCCCCCCATGTCTCCCTTGGTGTGTCAGTATCTCTACCTCCATCTCTCTCAGATTTCATATCTGCGTCCATGTCCCTATGCCACTCTCTCACTGTAGTATCTCACAATGTAGTTTCTCACAATGTAGTATCTCACAATGTAGTATCTCTCACTGTAGTATCTCTCACTGTAGTATCTCTCACTGTAGTATCTCTCACTGTAGTATCTCTCACTGTAGTATCTCACTGTAGTATCTCTCACTGTAGTATCTCTCACTGTAGTATCTCTCACTGTAGTATCTCTCACTGTAGTATCTCTCACTGTAGTATCTCACAATGTAGTATCTCACTGTAGTATCTCTCACTGTAGTATCTCTCACTGTAGTATCTCTCACTGTAGTATCTCTCACTGTAGTATCTCACACTGTAGTATCTCACAATGTAGTATCTCTCACTGTAGTATCTCTCACTGTAGTATCTCTCACTGTAGTATCTCTCACTGTAGTATCTCTCACTGTAGTATCTCTCACTGTAGTATCTCACTGTAGTATCTCACTGTAGTATCTCTCACTGTAGTATCTCACTGTAGTATCTCTCACTGTAGTATCTCTCACTGTAGTATCTCTCACTGTAGTATCTCACACTGTAGTATCTCACAATGTAGTATCTCACTGTAGTATCTCTCACTGTAGTATCTCTCACTGTAGTATCTCTCACTGTAGTATCTCTCACTGTAGTATCTCTCACTGTAGTATCTCACTGTAGTATCTCACTGTAGTATCTCACTGTAGTATCTCTCACTGTAGTATCTCACTGTAGTATCTCTCACTGTAGTATCTCTCACTGTAGTATCTCTCACTGTAGTATCTCTCACTGTAGTATCTCTCACTGTAGTATCTCACAATGTAGTATCTCACTGTAGTATCTCTCACTGTAGTATCTCTCACTGTAGTATCTCTCACTGTAGTATCTCACTGTAGTATCTCACTGTAGTATCTCACTGTAGTATCTCTCACTGTAGTATCTCACTGTAGTATCTCTCACTGTAGTATCTCTCACTGTAGTATCTCTCACTGTAGTATCTCTCACTGTAGTATCTCTCACTGTAGTATCTCTCACTGTAGTATCTCTCACTGTAGTATCTCACTGTAGTATCTCTCACTGTAGTATCTCTCACTGTAGTATCTCTCACTGTAGTATCTCACACTGTAGTATCTCACAATGTAGTATCTCACTGTAGTATCTCTCACTGTAGTATCTCTCACTGTAGTATCTCTCACTGTAGTATCTCTCACTGTAGCATCTCTCACTGTAGTATCTCTCACTGTAGTATCTCACTGTAGTATCTCTCACTGTAGTATCTCTCACTGTAGTATCTCTCACTGTAGTATCTCTCACTGTAGTATCTCACTGTAGTATCTCACTGTAGTATCTCACTGTAGTATCTCTCACTGTAGTATCTCTCACTGTAGTATCTCACTGTAGTATCTACATCGATTTTATATCTGCATCCGTCTTGTTGTATCTTTGAAGATGCTAATAAATTACACAGATCACTAACACTGACGTAATTATAAACATACTATAAATACGTTATGAACACATTAAACAGTTAATGCATGTGAATGGCAGTGGCACCAATTGAACTCTACTAAAGAGCACTTTACACATTTCAAAGGGCCCTTTGAAGGGCTTGTTTTAAGTGACCTCTTCGCTGACAATTAAGGAGGTTAAGTTTTTCACTTGAACAAAGACATTTCTCTCACTCCATTTCGGCATCATTTTTTTGTGCAAGTGACACTCAACCCCTGAGCCTACCAAAAAGTCAAATATTTTGTACCATACACTTGACATTGGACGGGCGTATAAACGACACATTTCTATGTACTGAAATGTAGCTGTGTGAACTCACTGGCTAGCAAAAGAGCTATTTGTGAATACCTTGTGTGCCTCTTCATAGATATGTATCTGGTACTTGATGTGTCGAAGTTACTTCATCAACCAGATGGAGATGATCAATAAGCACAGTTCCCCTGAAGCACCCGCCAGCTGATCAAATAATAAACCTACTGTGTTTGACAAAGTAGAGTGACTTTGGGAAAAGGGGCAATACAAACGGACAGAGATATACCATTGTTTTGTTCTATGACAGTTGATAATCCATTTGGAGTGTCAGGGTTGTGGGTGGCCCACATTGAACTGTTATTACTTTGATTCCATTATTTATACTATGATATACAACACACCTAAAGTGTCACACTTAAAACAAACTAGAAAAAAAATCCTAATGACTTAGAAATCAAATAACCCTAGGGTTTTCATTTGATCACAGTTCCAGACAATCAACATGTTGCATCATGGGATGTCATGGTGTGAGGAAACCATGGCAACAGAGTGTGAGAAAGAGAGCCAGAGCTCTTAGGGAGTTGCCATCTGCGACAGTGTCAAGTAAGGTGACAGAGAGAGGCTAGAGCAATCAGTGGGGTGTACCAGCATGCATTGCAGGGTGGGCAGAACAGTGTAAACCAAAACAGAACCTGATATGACAGTTCTCTTTATACACACACATACACACACACACACACACACACTTGGCCATGAGACACCTCCAGTGTTTTACAAGGGAGAAATACTGCTGGTATATTCTTGACATCCAATCATTTGTATGAGTGGTCATTGGTCACCCATTCAGGGCTACAGTATGAAAGTCCTTCTGCTTTGACTTTGCCGAGAGCTAGACATGAATCACTAGTGATGGGGAAAATGCTCAACACATAAACTCATAGCCACATATAGCTGAATGGAAGCTCTTTGATGGTGAGCTACTGGCTGCCGTTGTGTTAAAAAAGGTAAATAAATGACAGTGTATGTTATTTTCTCTCAACACTGGGTTTTAGAGCCTTGAAATCCACATGAAAGCCTCTAGATGAAAGCTGATAGACATCAACTGTGATGTGAGGGCACTTCTTTTGATTTTACATAACTACTGTAACCTAAATTATATTATAAACTAGGTGGTTCGATCCCTAAATGCTGATTGGCTGACAGCCATGGTATAGTTTGTGGTCATATGCACATCCTTAAAAACATAGGTGCTGGGCTAATAAAGAATACTAGTATAGAGCAAGAAGGCCCCCACACTGTTAAAGCTCCCAATTCCCCTGACAACGTTTAGATCCGAACCTGATACTGAACTGAACAAAATATCACACCGTGTACCACGGGTATGACAAAAAATGTATTTGTACTGCTCTAATTACGTTGGTAACCAGTTTATAATAGCAATAAGGTACCTCTGGGGTTTGTGGTATATGGTCTGTATAAAGGTACTACTCGTTGCATAAGAACAGCCCTTAGCCGTGGTATATTGGCCATTTATATTTAATCTTTATTTAACTAGGCAAGTCAGTTAAGAACAAATTCTTATTTACAATGACAGCCTACGCGGGAACAGTGAGATAACTGCCTTGTTCAGGTGCAGAATGCCAGATTTTTACCTTGTCAGCTCAGGGATTCAATCCAGCAACCTTTCAGTTATTGGACCAACGTTCTAACCACTAGGCTACCTGCCACCCAACATCATAAGAAGAAATCCGATCAATAAATCAGTGGATTGACTGATCAATCAATGACACTATCCTAAGTGTTTCCATAATGGTAGGAGTCTGACTTGCCAACCAATGTCATTCCTCAAAGAGCTTTGCACTCATACCGCTCAGGAAGGAGACGCGTTCTGTCTACTAGAGATGAACATACTTTGGTGTGAAAAGTGCAAATCAATCCCAGAACAACAGCAAAGGACCTTGTGAAGATGCTGGAGGAAACAGGTACAAAAGTATCTATATCCACAATAAAATTTGTCATATATCGACATAACCTGAAAGGCTGCTCAGCAAGGAAGAAGCCACTTCTCCAAAACTGGCGGTTTGCAACTGTACATGGGGACAAAGATCATACTTTTTTGGAGAAATGTCCTCTGGTCTGATGAAACAAAAATAGAAGGCTACCCAAAACGTTTGACCCATGTTAAACAATTTAAAGGCAATGCTACCAAATATTAATTGAGTGTATGTAAACTTCTGACCCACAGGGAATGTGATAAAAGAAAAAAAAAAACTGAAATAAATCATTCTCTCTACTATTATTCTGACATGTCACATTCTCAAAATAAAGTGGTGATCCTAACTGACCTAAGACAGGACATCTTTACTGTGATTAAATGTCAGGAATTGTGAAAAACTGAGTTTAAATGTATTTGGCTAAGGTGTATGTAAACTTTCCGACATCAACTGTATATGACACCCAGACAGGAAAGTGGTGCTGTTTTAAAGTGTGTAAATACCCTGACCACATTATACTAAACATGGATCAGTACCCTCTTTCATAGGCTTGCACCAAGATGCTCTGTATAAATTATAAACATTCACACATTTTTGGGGGGAAAATGTCTTGGCTACTTTTGAAAAAAAAGTAGATTTTGAAATTGTTAAGGAAGTCAACAGTGCCACCTACTGAGGTCAGACAACAACTGCATTCCTCCATGTCGAACGGAACTCAAGTGGCTACACATTCAAACGTTCTGTGTAGCGCAGGATTAATGCAGTTTTGAATTTCCCTGAAAACACCTGGTTGCCAGTTTGAATTAAATCCAGATGACATTCTAACTGCAATCTGTGAACACAGACAAGACTGTGTTGTGAAGTCTTACGAGTCAGGGTTATGGCACCCGTTGCTCAACCCAAACAATGGACAGTCTAAAAATGAATGTATTCAAACATTTCGCTTTCTAAAACTAGAGGAGAGGAAAGGCTGTGAAGAAAGAATCAGTGCATGCAGTATGTGATGCAGAACTAAATAACTATGAGCATTTCGTATCAGTTCCAGGTAGTTCCTTGCTGTTTTACTCAAGTT
The DNA here is from genome assembly GCF_029448725.1 of Salvelinus fontinalis. Lineage (NCBI taxonomy): Eukaryota > Metazoa > Chordata > Actinopteri > Salmoniformes > Salmonidae > Salvelinus > Salvelinus fontinalis. The sequence goes on from NC_074689.1 coordinate 29,708,806, forward strand.
TCTTCAGTTTAGTGCCTAATGAACACAACCCTACTTTTGTTACTAGAATGGAGTGTTGCCATTCACAATGTCAAGGCAGAAAATAGGCCAATATGTTCAAGTGCCAGCCCTGTGATGAGTGAAGTTGATCCAAAAGGTTCTTTAAAAGCTCTCTGTGTTTGGCAATTTTTAAGTTGTGGAGGCTATTTGAAGGCTCAAAGAGCTTAGAATGCACGACTAGATGAAATACCTCATATCTTATGGAGCACTTGTTTGACATGTTTACATATTGAGGTGATCCTCATGACGTTTTAAGAACTTCTGAGCTGGGTTGTTTCAAGGCAACAAATGAGGGGATATCAATCAAATCTACTTCATGTCAGTAGGGCCGGATTAATGCAGGGGCTTACCGGGACGGAAGCCCCTGGACCCAGGCCCGTGGAAGCCCCTGGACCCAGGCCCGTGGAAGCCCCTGGACCCAGGCCCGTGGAAGCCTCTGGACCCAGGCCCGTGGAAGCCCCTGGACCCAGGCCCGTGGCGAGAGGTAGAAGTAAATAAATAAAAAATAAAGGAAATGTATACAGTATATATACAGTATATATATATATATTCTAAATGTTTTTTTTTTACTGCAACCGCCAACCACAGGAGGATTCAGGAGACCACTCTCAATGAGTGTAGACAACCTGCTGCAACTCTGCTAATCATCAGATTGAGGGAGGAGATGAGGAGGGTAACGGGGGTGTCCTGCCTTGATTGGGTAACTGATTAATAAAAAATAAATAAATAAACTGCATGATAAATAAATGTGACTGGTCAAATGTGTGAGTCAGGGGCTGGGCCAAAGCCAAAAGTGGGCCCAAGAGGCGTTTAATTTTTTAAATTTGTATTATTATTATTTTAAATCAAACCACAGGATCCTGCTCTTAATGTTCAAAATACACTAGAGAGCATAATTTAGTCACACAGGATCAACAGTTTCTCAAAAATAACTGGATTACATTTTATCACAAGCGCATACAGGTAACTGGCAAAATAAAGGAAACACCAACATAGTGTCTAAAAAGGGTGTTTGGCCACCACAAGCAACCAGAACAGCTTCAACGCACCTTGGCATAGATTCTACAAGTGGACCTAAACCATGCCAGGAAAATGCACCCCACACAATTACATACTATTTGTAACCCTCTTTTACTAAAGTGTTTTCTGGGGCTCCCAAGTGGTGCAGCGGTCTAAGGCACTGCATCTCAGTGTTAGAGATATCACTATAGATACCCTGGTTTCAATCCAGGCTGTATCACAACCGGCCCTGATTGGGAGTCCCATAGGGCGGTGCACAATTGGCCCAGGTTTGGCTGGTGTAGGCCGTCATTGTAAATAAGAATTTGTTCTTAACTGACTTGCATAGTTAAATAAAGGTTAAAAAAATATAAGTTGGCAGTTACAGTCTGGCAGGCTGCAGTTTGGGCAGCATGCTCCCCAAATATAGGCTACATCTTGCTGCATTGTGACCATAGACATATAATCCATAGAAGGGTCTTGTGAAATCCTACCCTGGCAATTTGACTGTTAAACTCATGGGTACACTAACAATGGATGCCAGTCCTGACTTGAATGGGAACTGCCATCCATGGATTATATTTCTATGGTTGGTTGCGGCTTTGGGTTGTCCTTTTACTAATTTCTAAATACAATCGGGGTAAAAAATGCACAGTTTTGGAAAGCAAATGCCTACTGCGGAAAAGAGAAGACTAATCTGTCTGTAGAACCAACATACATTTTTTCTCAGCAACTCCCAATTTGTAGCTAACAGCAGCACTTTTCTTCAAAGTAGCTCATCTTGAGATAGGCTGTTGCCACGACGAGCACATCGGCCATCACCGTGACTAGTAGCCTATGGCGTCATCTTCATCATTAGGTGAGTCAGTGTGCCACTGGAAATGTTATTTAGTAGCCTACTGTAGCCTATGATATATACACTGTATATATATATATATTGCCTCTTAATATTGTACAACATGTGTGTCGCTTCATTGGCCTGAGCTATTGTTTGTTTGAATTCAAGACCAGATAAAAAAAACAAAGCCTATGATTTCTACATCTGGCCATGTATGGAAATCCTAAAAACGCCTCTTCTCAACTCTATCCTATGACACAAGGCAAACATTATTATGGCTTTATTATAAAGGGTATTTTTCTTCAACAGTAAATTTACATCTTGGTGCACGGATTTGTTTACTGAAAATGATGGTGTGCCAGGAAGTGTGTATGATTTCTTAATCCGGCCCTGCATGTCAGACGTTCAAACCTACTGTAAACTATTTTACTCTGTTCATTTTACATTGAATTGCATTGCTTAATTCCATTACAGACATGATAACACCTGACAGTCAATCCATCACAACCTTTGATAGCGTTCAGGGAACGCTAAACTGTGGTTCAAATCAAATGTTCAAATCTAATTTATTTGTCACGTGCCGAATACAACAGGTGTAGACCTTACAGTGTGTTTGTGTGTGTGTTATAATATGACAGGTGGCTACGTTCCATTAGAGAGGTTTAGGCTATCTCCTGCATCCACTTGTGACAGGTGGCAGGTCAAGTTGAGCAACGCTTTAAGAGTCACCTCACGCCTTCAATCCCACAGCAAGGCAAAATGTGTAGAGTTTCCTCTTAGACTGAATCAAACACCTGGGTCCTGTTCAATAGGACCGGACAAAGAAAACAACCAGAAACAGGTCGGGACTACAAGAACTTGTCCAATAAGAAACACAAAATTTAGCTCAAAACTTTGTTAAAAATCTGTAATGAACACTACCATGTGCTTTGTGCTGAATTACCTCAATTCCACTTTTAAATGTGAATCTAAAAATCCTCAGCATAATGTCAAAATAGCAACTGTCTGTGCAGTCTGTTATTTTGAGATAGCCATCTCCAGAAGTCATCCTGTAATCTCTGGATTTCACACTGTAATCTGTCACTCCATTCTCATTGACTGGCAGCAGAGCAGCCATGGTGATTACGTAAATGGCTGGTTTTAGTTTACAATACTTTATCCGAAACATATTTTATTCCCTGACGGTAAAAATAAGTGTGTGTGTGTGTGTGTGTGTGTGTGTGTGTGTGTGTGTGTGTGTGTGTTTGTGTGTGTGTGTGTGTGTGGAAGGAGTGTATCCTTTCCTTTCCTCACTGTGCAAGGTCGTTAGAGAGCTCAGTATCAATCCAAAGGAGGACAGACAATCTAGGAAATAAGCTCTACAGACACAGTGAAAGTGCACTACCCTAAGTCGAGATCAGGCCCAAAGTATCTGGGCTTGCAAGGATCAAAACAGGGACTGTTTCTGCAGTCTATTCCGGTGGAGAATTTCCACAACAGCTACGAATTAGCTTTAAGCTTTATGGCGTTTGGCAAAGTAAAGGAGTTCACACAAGAAATGTATTTATTTTTATTTTGGCCAAATGAAACCATTTTCTTCCCCTATGTTACAGTAACATATCATTGATCTGCCCAATTTCCTTATTTCACACTCAATAGAAACTCTGTCTTTCTCCCTGGCTTTTCATGCTAGCAACCCTCTGGTGACATCATAATATCTTAGGCTTCTGAAGCCTTCCAGTATCACATCAGTCATCATATCATTCATCACATCAACTACTTGAGAAGACAATGGACTTTGATGTTAGATCCAAGCAAACTCACACACTCACACTTTTCTAAAGACTTAACACAGTTTTAGCATTCATGAACAAACTTAGGCTACTAAAACACATGTAACTGTTTAAGTACATATTAGTATTAATGTGTCTACAAATGCTGCTCGCTTACTGTTTCCCAAGAGGCCGTGGGGCTCGGACTGCCTCCTCCCTGTCCGACTGTCTGGCTCCTTCTTCTTCTTGCTCGCCCTCAGGCTCCCAAATCGCTTCATGGGGCACGATGGGAAACAAGTATAGTGTATAAACCCAAGTAGAACATATCCGACTAAATAGGAGTTATCGGATTCAATCAAGCCTGAACAAGACCCGATTCAAGCTTCAATGTTCCCCTTCTCGCAAAATCCGCACTCCAAGATAATCTGATCCTAGCTCAGGCCAGCTAGGTCAATCTTCTCCTTTAGGAGCTGTGCAAAACTGATCCAAGGACAGTGCTGAGAAGTGACCGTCAATCCACGTGAATGGTCTCAGGGGTACTCTCCAATATAGACAGTGTGGAGAGACTGGAGATGTGAGCCAGCCAAATAGTTCACAGTAGAAACATCTGAAGGAAGAGTAAGAACGTAGACAGCCAGGCTGAAAGCTTCACTCCCCAGAGGAGAGCTGAAAAACTTTCAGTAGCGATTCCTCTTAAACACACTTTTCAAGACAAAGAGTTCTGTCCTCCTTTCCCTGGAGCTTCGTCGCTCTCTCTATCTTTTTCTAGCTCTCGCTTTCTCATTCTACCTCCCTCTCTTTGAATCTTTGTTATATCTGGTCCACAGGCGTTGTCATGTGCAGCTGTCTGCAGTGTGTGTTGTCCCTTTAAAATAGGCAGCATCACAGAGAGGCTGCTAAAAAGAGACTAACTCACTCCCTCTCACACACACACAAACACACTCTTTTTCTCTGACAGTTGATTGGCTCTGAGAAAAGCCCTGCCAACCCACCCTCCCTACTGCTTCTGCTCTCCTGTTATTCTGGAACTCTCCATCTCTCTCTCACAACTTCCCTGCATAGCGCTTTTCTGGCATGTGCCTGTGTTGACAGGTTCCTAGCAGTATAACATGGTGGTTTTATTACAGAACTCCCTCTGCTGATTAAGAGTTCTACTATCATGAGAGGATAATAAGACGTCTGTTAACTGATATGTACACACAGTAATGCAAGGATTAAGCTCATGCCCCACGAATGCACATCACTACCTGTAAGGTACAGACAGACCACAGATCAGTGTGAGAACGGAAAGGTGTGCTGGGAACTACCTGGCTAGTTATACATAGCCAAAGCCCGGGTGGTCCCGAGGATTTTACCTTGAACAAGACCACCTGTGGAGATAATTTTGTTCAGGGAGATCATCACTAATAACACTTTTGTAAAACCCCAAAGCTTAGGAGACATTAAGCATAATGACACAGTACCTCCTTTTCCACCATCACAGTTTAGTGTGTGTGTGTGTGTGTGTGTGTGTGTGTGTGTGTGTGTGTGTGTGTGTGTGTGTGTGTGTGTGTGTGTGTGTGTGTGTGTGTGTGTGTGCGTGTGTGTGGACTAATTCATTTCATAATTTCTCATGAAAGCAAAAGGTTGAGCATTCTGCATGGAAGAGCAACACACTGCCTCAAAGCTACTGTTCTATTCTCAGCCTCAGCTTGAGTTGGTTTGTATGTACAAATACGCTATCATAATTTGACCCTGCTTCTCACAGCAGGTAAATAATCCTGCAGCAACAGTAAATGGGAATTATTATGTGGATAATAATTAATCAACATTTTTGTATGAGTTGATACATTTTTCTTTAGGGCAAATCAAGTCTGAAAAGTGGAAATTACAAACTTTAGATTGCCTTCAGTCCCAACGTGATGCCAGCGCGTTTTGGACATATAACCTCTTTTCAACATCGAGTCAAAACCTTGGACACACCTACTCATTCAATGTTTTTTCTTTATTTTTACTATTTTCTACATTGACGAATAATAGTGAAGACATCACAACTATGAAATAACACTAGTAACCAAAAAAGTGTTAAACAAATCAAAATATATTTGAGATTTGAGAATCTTCAAAGTAGCCACCCTTTGCCTTGATGAAAGCTTTACACACTCTTGGCATTCAATCAACCAGCTTCATGAGGAATGCTTTTCAGACAGTCTTGAAGGAGTTCCCACATATGCACTTGTTGGCCGATTTTCCTTCACTCTGCGGTCCAACTCATCCCAAACCATCTCAATCGGGTTGAGGTCGGGTGATTGTGGAGGCCAGGTCATCTGAAGTAGCACTCCATCACCCTCCTTCTTGGTCAAATGTCCCTTACACAGCCTGGAGGTGTGTTGGGTCATTGTCCTGTTGAAAAAAAAAAATTGATAGTCCCACTAAGCGCAAATCAGATGGGATGGCGTATCGCTGCAGAATGCTGAGGTAGCCATGATGGTTAAGTGTGAATTCTAAATAAATCACGGACAGTGTCACCAGCAAAGCACCCCCACACCATCACACCTCCTCCTCCATGCTTCACGGTGGGAACCACACATGGAGTGATCATCCGTTCAACCACTCTGTGTCTCACAAAGACATGGCAGTTGGAACCAAAAATTTCTAATTTAGACTCATTTCCACTGGTCTAATGTCCATTGCTTGTGTTTCTTGGCTCAAGCAAGTCTCCTCTTATTATTGGTGTCCTTTAGTAGTGGTTTCTTTGCAGCAATTCGACCATAAAGGCATGATTCACGCAGTCTCCTCTAAACAGTTGATGTTGAGATGTGTCTGTTACTTGAACTCTGTGAAATATTTATATGCTGTGCAATCTGAGGTGCAGTTACCTCTAATGAGTAGAGGTAACTCTGGGTCTTCCTTTCCTGTGGCGGTTCTTATGCGAGTAAGTTTCATCATATCTCTCGGGGATTTGAACTAGCAACCTTTCGGTTACCGGCCTAACACTATAACCGCTAGGCTACCAACCCCCCGCTGTCCATTGGCCTGACGAGGTTAAACCTTGAATACACTACAATTGCATTTCCTGCAGCGCAGTGATCAAATTAAGATAGCAGATCTGTAGGGAGCAGTGTTTTGTGAGGGGGTGATATTTATAGACTGTTGAGTCTTTCTTTGGGAAGTCTATGCTTGACTGAACACTGGCAGGTGCAGGGGCACGTGCGGGAGGGAGAAAAAATTGTTCCGTGGACGCAGCAGTCAGTCCGGAAAACTCAGCAAGAGAGGAGCGACAACACAGAGCCGGTTGTATTGTACACATCATGGGCTAAGGAAGTTAGAGAATCAAGAGAATTATAAAGCAACACTGTAATAACACTATAATTGCACAAAGCTCTTCATGCCTACCTGGGAGCCAAAGCTCATAATTAGATTTGGCGACAAAGCGATCAGGAATAATCCCCCCAAATATAGAATTATAGCGCAACAGGAGTACATAGTTCTTTGTTGCTACGGACAGTAGTTTGATGGGTTAATTAACATAATTAATATAGTCTACTCACTTATAATGCAGTTGCGTAATAGTAATAGTACAAATAACAGTATACAATGCCTTCGGAAAGTATTCAGACCCCTTCCCTTTTCCGCATTTTGTTACGTTACAGCCGTATTCTAAAATTTATGAAATAAATGTTTTTCCTCATCAATCTACACACAATACCCCATAATGACAAAGCGAAAACAGTTTTGGGGATTTTTTTGCAAATGTATTAAATATAAAAAAACAGAATACCTTATTTACATAAGTATTCAGACTCTTTGCTATGAGACTCGAAATTGAGCTCAGGTGAATCCTGTTTCTATTGATCATCCTTGAGATGTTTCTACAACTTGATTGGAGTCCACCTGTGACAAATTCAATTGATTGGACATGATTTGGAAAGGCACACACCTGTCTATATAAGGTCCCACAGTTGAAAGTGCATGTCAAAGCAAAAACCAAGCTATGAGGTCGAAGGGATTGTCCGTAGTGCTTCGAGACAGGATTGTGTCAAAGCACAGATCTGGGGGAGGGTACCAAAAAATGTCTGCAGCATTGAAGGTCCCCAAGATCATTCTTTATCGGAAGAAGTTTGGGACCACCAAGACTATTCCTAGAACTGTTCGCTCAGCCAAACTCGGGGGAGATCGGAGGAGATGGGCCTTGGTCAGGGAGGTGACCAAGAACCCGATGGCCACTCTGACAGAGCTCCAGAGTTCCTCTGTGGAGATGGGAGACTCTTCCAGAAGGACAGCCATCTCTGCAGCACTCCACCAATCAGGCCTTTATGGTAGAGTGGCCAGACGGAAGCCACTCCTCAGTAAAAGGTATATGACAGCCCACTTGGAGTTTGCCAAAAGGCACCCAAAGGACTGTGAGACCATGAGAAACAAGATTCTCTGGTCTGATGAAAACAAGATTTAACTCTTTGGCCTGAATGCCAAGCGTCACGTCTGGAGGAAACTAGGCACCCTCCCTACGATGAAGCATGGTGGTGGCAGCATCATGCTATGGGGATGTTGTTCAGCAGCAAGGACTGGGAGACTAGTCAGGATCGAGGGAAAGATGAAAGGAGCAAAGTACAGAGACAGCCTTAATGAAAACCTGCTCCAGAGTGCTCAGAACTTGGGGCGAAGGTTCACCTTCAAACAGGACAACGACCCTAAGCACACAGCCAAGACAAGGCAGGAGTGGCTTTGGGACACGTCTCTGAATGTCCTTGAGTGGCCCAGCCAGAGCCCGGACTTAAACTTGATCGAACATCTCTGGAGAGACCTGTAAATAGCTGTGCAGGTGTGCCAAGCTTGTAACGTCATACCCAAGAATACCCAAGGCTATAATAGGTATTTCAACAAAGTGCTGAGTAAAAAGTCTGAATACTTATGTAAATGTGATATTTCAGCAAACATTGTTTTTGCTTTGTCATTATGGGATAGTATGTGTAGATTGATGAGGGAAAATGTTATCCATTTTAGAACAATGCAAAATGTGGAAAAGTCAAAGGGTCTGAATACTTTCCGAATGCACTGTATGTTATTACAGTAAGAATTAAATTACGTAATTATCAAGATCCATCCAATGTGGTTATTAAGTACTACTACCATTAAAGGCTGTTGCCATGGGGTCAGTTCAATGGTCCCAAAACATTAATAAATGGATAATGATGGAAAATGTGTGGGAAAAATAAGTATTTGGGAAAAAAGGAGTCCACTTGTGAGAGATTATCACTACAGCACATATTCCTTTCTGATCAAGCCAAGGACACACAACATCCTCTTAATCAGAGTGAGATAGTCCAACCTTTATAGTGTGATACGATACCTAAATCGGGCTGTACGGTGACCGTATTATCGCCACACCGGTGGTCACGAGTCATGATCGCAGTCAAATTCCACATGACCGTTTAGTCACGGTAATTAGGCTTCTCCAAGTGCAGATGCTACTGATGGTCATTAGTAGCCTACCAAACTTGCTAACTGCCTGGTACTCAGCACTCTATTGTCCCTCTAATCACTCTGACATCAATGCAAATGTGTTCAAAAATCTAATCAATCACTTCATGAGAACCCATGAGCTCAAGTTGCGTAACATTTCTATAGGATATGCAATTGCGTGAGAAAACAGTGTTGGCCTCTATTAAAAAGAGGAGGATGCCATCAGCTTTCTATAGGCTAGGCCTAGTATATTTATTTCTCAACTTTGCAACAGGAGTATAGCCTACCTAGCTTGTCATGAAAATGAACCACAAGAAAAGCGCCCTCAATTCGCTATTTAAGTGCATAGATTACATATATATTACATATATTTTTCCCCTGCCTGTTTTGATAATGGTCCATTCTAAATCAAAACAAATTTCATACTTACAGAATGTTATTATTATTAATTGTTTTACCCCTTTTTCTCCCCAAATGGTAGTTACAGTCTGGTCTCATCACTGCAACTCCCGTACGGACTTGGGAGAGGTAAAGGTCGAGAGCTATGTGTCCTCTGAAACACAACCCAACCAAGCCGCACTGCTTCTTGATACAATGCTCACTTAACCCGGAAGCCAGCCACAACAATGTGTCGGAGGAAACACTGTACACCTGTGTCGGAGTGCACCTCGCCCGGCCCGCCACAGGAGTCGCTAGTGCGCGATGGGACAAGGACATCCCTGCCAGCCAAACCCTCCCCTAACCAGGACGACGCTGGGCAAATTGTGTGCAGCCCCATGGGTCTCCCAGTCACGGCCAGCTGCGACAGAGCCTGGACTCAAACCCAGAATCTCTAGTGGCACAGCTAGCACTGCGATGCAGTGCTTTAGACCACTGTGCCACTCAGGAGGCCACAGTATATTATTTAGAATAAGTATAGATCAGATTAAATCAAGAATAGTCTGATGGGTGACAATATTGGACTATCACTTGTGAATAATATTGTAATGACCTGACAAGATCATAAATTAACAATTGTCCAGACAGAGGCTTGAGTTTGCGAATTGATGGTTTATTAAACCAACTTTACACAGGCTACTGTTTGGGCCGTAGCACACGCCAAATAAATGACAGATAACCCACAAGCCAATCGTGACCTTCTCTTGTGAAACCCAGACGTAAAGAGAGAGAACAAAGGCGAAACCTGGTCTTAACTTCCAATGCTCCATCCCCCTGCCCAACCCCCCTCCACGCCACTCCGCCAACCGCCAGGATGCCCGGCATCAGAACATTCCAGGCATTCCCGTGATTGGCAGATAGCAGGTTGATTGGCATGTCGGACCCCGCGAACACTGGGTACCGGTCAGTACAACACAACCACCTACTAGCCTAACACATAACACACAGCTGTCTGTGCGGGTCGCTACACAGCCCCCCCCCACCACAAAGTCCCTCGTCCCCGAGGGAACAAACAAAGTCTCTGAAGCGACCCGGAGGTCTCCTTTGCCTGCGTGGCCGTGATGGTCGCAGAGTGCCCCTCTGGGAACCAGGGGATGAAGGCAGGGATATGGGGGACAAGGAAGCGGGAACGGGTAATACAGTCCGTGGCTCTGGGGAACCACGCGGTGACACAGGGGGGGAGACAGGGGGAGTGGGCTGTCTGGAGCCTTGTCTGCGGCACCTGGGGGTGGGTGCCTGGAGAATGTCATTGCCAGAGAGGGGAATTGTGGGGGTTCCTGGGGTTTGGGGAGAAGAGGCCCCTCTGTATGGGGCTAACCTGTCCCGGTGCAGTGCCACCTTTCTCCCCCTGGGAGGAAGCTGCACCCAGTAAACAACCTCCCCTACCCTCTCCAGGACACTGCAGGGTCCCACCCAGTGACTGTCCAACTTGGGGCATCTGCCTTTTTTCCTTAGCTGGCTGTAGACCCAGACCAGCTCCCCAGCCACAAAGTGCCTTCCCCGGGTGTGCACGTCATAGTTCCTCTTCTGCCTCACACCTGCATTCACCAGCTGCTCTCTGGCGAAGGTGTGGGCTGTCTCCAGGCGGTCCTGGAGTCTCCGGGCATACTCCGGCCATGGGGGAACATGAGGGCTATCCAGGGGCCGACCAAACGCCATCTCCGCAGGGGTGCAGATCTCTCTCCCCAGCATGAGGAGGGCAGGCGTGCAGGAGGTGGAGTCTTGGACAGCGGAGCGGCATGCCATGAGGACCATAGGCAGGTGCTTGTCCCAGTCACGCTGGTGTTTGGAAGAGACGATGTCCAGCTGCTGTCCAAGCGTTTTGTTGAAGCGCTCCACAAGGCCATCACTTTGAGGATGGAGAGGAGTAGTGCGGGTCTTGTGCATACCCAGCCTCTCACACATGGTGGCGAACACACGGGACTCAAAGTTTCTGCCCTGGTCGCTGTGGATGGACTCTGCCGCTCCAAACCTGCTGAACATCCCCGCTGTCAGGGCGTCGACGATGGTCTCTGCCTCCTGGTCAGGCAGAGCATAGGCCTCGGGCCATTTTGTGAAATAGTCCATGGCCGTGAGCACCCAGCGGTTTCCACTGTCTGTGGTGGGGAACGGCCCAACTACATCCACTCCCACCCTCTCCATGGGAGCCCCCACTGGGAACTGTTGGAGCTGAGCATGAGAGCGGCCTGGGGGGCCCTTTCTCGCTGTGCAGTTGTCACAGCGGCGACAAAAGTCCTCCACATCCCTCTTGTGCTGCCCCCAGTAGAAGCCCTGACGGAGACGGCGCAGTGTTTTTGTGACCCCAAAGTGTCCAGTCCCCACCCCCCCATGAGTACTCTGGAGCACAGCCTCCCGCAATGCTTTAGGGACCACCACCTGCCACCTCTCCTCTCCCGTAGCTGACTCCTTCCATGCCCGCTGTAGCACGCCATCAGCCAGCCGCAGTCTCTCAAACTTTGACCACAACCCTTTGGTCGCGAGTGAGAGCGCTGTCACCTCTTCCAATGGTGGCCTCACCTGCGCCTCTACCCACTGTAGCACTGGCTGTAGGTCTGAGTCCCGTCCCTGCTGCTGCCGCCATTCAGCCACGTCGACAGTCTGCAGCTCACAGCAGACAGGCCTGCTCGCCCGACACACTGTGGCACAGACCCCCTCCTCTGCACACAGCTCTCTCTCCCGTCCCTCTCTCCGTTCACAGTGGTGGCAGCCGTCTGCAGTACAGGGCCGACGGGACATGGCGTCGGCGTTGGAGTGGCGTGCCCCTGCCCTGTGCACCACCGTGAAGTCATACGGCTGAAGCTCCTCCAACCAGCGTGCCACCTGCCCCTCTGGCTCTCTGAAAGACATGAGCCACTGGAGAGCAGAGTGGTCAGTCCAAGGGCTTTCTATGGTCAGAGCGTGATAGATTGCATTTTGGAACATTGGTGCTTATAGCCTACTGCCGTGTGCTGCGCTTATAATGTGAAGAAATAGCCTAATAGTTTATCAACATTTTAAGCTAAATGTTTTGATCTGTTGCGTCAGCCACATTGCGTAAAAACGTATCTTTTTTATACTAGTTGTTGTATTACTTTGGGATCTATCACATACCACAACTGTTCCAGACTATGTTTGTAACATTCATTTCTCGCACAGTGTAGAATAGGTCAACTTTTGTACCATGGGGCATAGTAGATTGACATAGGCTAGTGCTTTTGCTGTTTGTTAGGTGTACTCATCTTGTTGGCTGATGAAAAGTAAATGTGGACAGTTTTTCCAATATCTTCAATATGCACCTCGGAATTGGATAAGGACGTGCGCAGTTCCGTCCCCGATGTGTCTGTCTTCACTTGTAGCCTGTGAGAAAGACCAGATAAAGTGACGGGCATTGGCTAATGAGAAATTAGTTATCTGAGAGAGCCATGTGAGTGAGAGGTGTTTCAGAGCATGCAGCCGGGAGAAGTGAATTATAATTATTATATTCAGCCCAAGAGCACAACGGCCACAAAAGCCATGGATTTTTATAGGGGGTGTGCCCCGGGAAATTCCAGGCATGATCAAGTGCTTGTCAAATTGTGAATGAGAGACTGATGAAGTGTGTACCAAATGCACAAAAAAACAAAGCAGAGGTCATGCCTTTCATGCAACTTTTTCAAATCATCATTAGAGTCACGTCATGCAGCTTTAAAATGTATAAAAAATCTAAACATATAGCCTAACATTTGCATTACAACTAAAGTTGCATAAATAACTCTAAATTAAGCATAATAGGGGGACCTGTTTCTTTGTTAATTAACCTCCACGGGATCGGTGTCCCTATACCGGGACGGTCACACCCTGATCTGTTTCACCTGTCCTCGTTTTTGTCTCCACCCCCTCCATGTGTCACTTGTTTTCCCCAGCGTATTTATCCCTGTGTTTCCTGTCTCTCTGTGTCAGTTTGTCTTGTATGTCCAAGCCTACCAGCGTTTTCCTCCTTTGCCTTTTCTCCTTTTGCTAGACCTCCCGGTTTTGACCCTTGCTTGTTTTCTGGACTCCATGCCCACCTGTCTGATCATTCTGCCTACCCTGACCTTGAGCCTGCCTGCCCTTCGGTACCTCCTGAACTCTGAACTGGTTTTGAACTTTTGCCTGTCCACGACCATTCTCTTGCCTACTCCCTTTGGATTTATTAAACATCTTAAACTCCAACCATCTGCCTCCTGTGTCTGCATCTGGGTCTTGCCTTGTGTCATGATAGGGACGGTTGAGCTAACGTGTGCTAATGTGATTAGCATGACGTTGTAAGTAACAAAAACATTTCCCAGGACATAGACATGTCTTATATGGGCAGAAAGCTTACATTCTTGTTAATCCATCTGCACTGTCCAATTTACAGTAGCTATTACAGTGAAAAAATACTATGCTATTGTTTGAGGAGAGTGCACAACAACAAAAACCTTTTATCGCGGCAACTGGTTTGATACATTCACCTCTGAAGGTAAATAATGTACTTACATTCAGTAATCTTACTCTGATTTGTCATCCTGAGGGTCCCAGAGATAAACTTTGCATAGTTTTGTTTGATAAAATACATTTTTATATTCAAATGTAGGAACTGGGTTCTACAGTTTGAACCCCTGCGGTCTCTGGCTCCACACCTACCCCGCCCGGCCATCTAGATGTGTGAAAGTTAGTGTATGAGCTAATGATCCATCACGTATAACATTTCTGGGAGTGTGTAAACTTAAATTTTGTATTACCATCTAATTTGTGTATGTTCTCTATAGTTATGTACTTGTGTATCAATTGACCAATTAGGCACATTTGGGCAGCCTGGATACAAAATATTGTCCAGTATTGCAATACTTCACTGGATCAATCTGAGACTTTGCACACACATTGCTTCCATCTAGTGGCCAAAATATAAATTGCGCCTAAACTGCAATATTATATTATGGCCTTTCTCTTGCATTTCAAAGGTGATGATAAAAAAATAAAAAAATAAATGCATGTTTTTTGTTTGTATTATCTTTTACCAGATCCTTTCAAATGGTATCAATAATATGCATATCCTTGCTTCAGGTCCTGAGCTACAGGCAGTGAGATTTGGGTATGTCATTTTAGGAGAAAATTGTAATTCAAAAAAGGGTCAGATCCATAAGAGGTTTTAACCGCTCACTACAGAATAGCTGCATTGTAACGATAGTCTATATCGTCCTCCTCATCGGACGAGGAGAGGCGAGAAGGATCGAACCAATATGCAGAGTGGTTAGTTTCCATGGTAATTTAATAGACACGAAAACAATATGCGATAAAAAATAACAAATGAAACTACCGTGACAGTCCCGTGTGGCGAAACACTAACAAGGAACATACACCCACAAACCACATGTGAAACCCCGGCTGCCTAAGTATGATTCTCAATCAGGGACAACGATTGACAGCTGCCTCTGATTGAGAATCATACCAGGCCGAACACAAAAAACCCAACATAGAAAATCACACATAGACAACCCACCCAACTCACGCCCTGACCATACTAAATAAATACAAAACAAGGGAAAACAGGTCAGGAACGTGACAGAACCCCCCTTCAAGGTGCGAACTCCGGGCGCACCACCTAAAACTCTAGGGGAGGGTCTGGGTGGGCGTCTGTCCACGGTGGCGGCTCTGGCGCGGGACGTGGACCCCACTTTAACAATGTTTTTGTCCGCCTCCTTAATCACCCCGTGGACTTTTATGAGCGGCGATCCTCCCCGCCGACCTTGGCCTGGGGACCCTAGCCATGGGTCCCGAATGCACGGAGAATTCCGGTAGCGCCGGACAGGCGGGAGACTCCGGCAGCGCTGGAGTGAAGGACACCTCCGGCAGCTCCAGAGTGTAGAGCGATTTTGGCGAATCCTGTCTGGCTGGCTCTGGCAGCTCCTGGCTGGCTGGCTCTGGCAGCTCCTGGCTGGCTGGCTCTGGCTGGTTATGGCTGGCTGACGGCTCTGGCTGGTCATGGCTGGCTGACGGCTCTGGTTGGTCATGGCTGGCTGACGGCTCTGGCTGGTCATGGCTGGCTGACGGCTCTGGCTGGTCATGGCTGGCTGACGGCTCTGGCTGGTCATGGCTGACGGACGGCTCTAGCGGCTCCTGACTGACGGACGGCTCTAGCGGCTCGGGACAGACGGGCGGCTCTGACGGCTCAGGACAGACGGGCGGCTCAGATGACGCTGGGCAGGCAGGCAGCTCAGACAGCGCTGGGCAGGCAGGCAGCTCAGACAGCGCTGGGCAGGCAGTTCAGACAGCGCTGGGCAGGCAGGCAGCTCAGACAGCGCTGGGCAGGCAGGCAGCTCAGACAGCGCTGGGCAGGCAGGCAGCTCAGACAGCGCTGGGCAGGCAGGCAGTTCAGACAGCGCTGGGCAGGCAGGCAGTTCAGACAGCGCTGGGCAGGCAGGCAGTTCAGACAGCGCTGGGCAGGCAGGCAGCTCAGACAGCGCTGGGCAGGCAGGCAGCTCAGACAGCGCTGGGCAGGCAGGCAGCTCAGACGGCGCTGAGCAGGCAGGTACACCTGTAGGGAGGAGACGGAGAGACAGCCTGGTGCGGGGGGCTGCCACCGGAGGACTGGTACGTGGAGGTGGCACCGGATATACCGGACCGTGAAGATGTACACGAGCTCTTGAGCACCGAGCCTGCCCAACCTTACCTGGTTGAATGGTCCCCGTAGCCCTGCCAGTGCGGCGAGGTGGAATAGCCCGCACTGGGCTATGCTGGCGAACCGGGGACACCATTTGTAAGGCTGGTGCCATGTACGCCGGCCCGAGGAGACGCACTGGAGACCAGATGCGTTGGGCCGGCTTCATGACACCCGGCTCGATGCCCAACCAGTGCGACGAGGTGGAATAGCCCGCACTGGGCTAAGCACGCGTACTGGGGACACCGTGCGCTCCACCGCATAACACGGTGTCTGACCAGCACGACGCCCTCTCACCCCACGGTAAGCACGGGGAGTTGGCTCATACCAGCGCCTCTCTGCCTTCGCTGCCTCCAACTCGGCTTTAGGACGGCGATATTCCTCTGGCTGAGCACAGGGTCCCTTGCCGTCCAGAATCTCCTCCCATGTCCATGAGTCCTGTTTTTTTCCCCGCTGCTGCTGCTGCTGTCGCTGCCCTTTTCCACTCTGCTTGGTCCTTTGTTGGTGGGTGTTTCTGACAACGATTGACAGCTGCCTCTGATTGAGAATCATACAAGGCCGAACACAAAAAACCCAACATAGAAAATCACACATAGACAACCCACCCAACTCACGCGCTGACCATACTAAATAAATACAAAACAAGGGAAAACAGGTCAGGAACGTGACATGCATGTTTGCACTCCCTCAAATCATATGGAAAACATATCCTTTCTATTTTATTCAGCTATGTTCAATTGTATTCTTCATACTTTAAAATAATATAAAACAATCCCATGGAATTCTAAGCAAATCTTGTCTGCTAAATGAAGTAGTGTAGCCCACGGCAATATGGCATAGCCAGATCAGGGCCTAACATAAGGACAACTCAGAATATGCTATTCGGTTCTCCTGAAATAGACTACATGTTTCTTTAGACCTGTCAAAAATAAATTCTGGATTTATTGTGATGGTGTAGGCTATATTACATGGATTTATTAGACTTTTTCAAATGTAGATGTTCCAAAGGTCTGCCTCAGTGGCTTGTAGGTTTGGAAGCTAGGAGATCCTAAATGTGTTTATGTTAATTAACAATCAATTACCATGAGTCCAGCAGTTATTTGCTTGACAATCACCGGCTGACAAAATTTCATGACCGCCACAACCCTATACCTACATTATATTTTCATTCAGTTCAAATAACTGAATAGTTATTTTGCCTGAACCCATCATCAACGCATCATACAAAGTCAAGCCACTTTGATTTTTCAATTATTCTAAATATACATCAACATTTCCCTAGGATCATGAGGCCTTTGATGCCCATTGTCACCCCAAAACTGCAACAGAGATAAAGTAAAATGGCTTGACCCTTCTTCAAAAGGCAGTGTTTGTCTGCCTTATATAATCAGAATTAAATAGGCTCTGATGGATCTCCTCTCTTATCCATCATGTCCCTGTCTCTCCCCTGTTATTTCCTGTTTAGGGGGCACTAATGTGCTGGTTAATCTCCCAAACAACCTCATTTAAATCAGAAAAAAGTGTTTTCCTGTGAACGGGGTTAAACTAATCCCTCCCAAAATCCTGTCCTGAGTCCTGACTTTTTGGAACTGAAATGCAATTAGGAGTACATGCCAAAGAGAGAGGTAGAGAGGTAGAGAGAGGTAGAGAGGTAGAGAGGGAGAAAGGGAGAGAGGGGAGAGAGGGAGAGGGGGCGCAAATGAGAAAGAGCAAAACAAGATAGAGAGGTTGTGACAAATGTCCTTGACTTTGCCTGACCGCTTGGACATTTAGCTCAGAATTCTTTCAAGTACTGTTGCTACACATTCACCAGATAAAAGCACCGTGTCAGAGTTGTCTCTCGCAGTTTCCGTTTGGTAACATTGTTGTTATTCTGTTCTTGTCATGTGAAGATTGTAGAGGGTATATGGACCACTCTTTTGTGAGCGTGTGTGTGTGTATTTGTGTGTGTTGTAATTAGAGCCCAATCAATATATCAGCCGATATTGACCTTTTACCGCTATATTGGTATCGCCCGATAATTCCGCCTATAATCAATAAATAGGATGACAAAATTGAATCTCTTATCTGAACACTTGCGGCCATTCTCGTGATGTGTCATTCATTTCACAACGTAAGAAATCAACATTTGCTGTTTTGGATGACAATTTATGAGAATAAAGTGTGGAAAATGACGTATTGTTTGGACACACTCCAGAACAGCCTATACTAATAACTCTCCTGTTGTCATTCCCTTAATAAAACCTCTTAAAACACACAAGAATTCACAGAGGGGGAGCCATGGGTGGAAATGACCGACCTGTTTGTCAAAGCTGCCTCTTATGTGTGTCGTTTTGAAGTGAGATCCTGATGAACTTGCATGCTAATGCAGAGAATGGAATTAAACTAAGAACACAATGTCTATGTGAGGTCTTCACCACACCTGGGTTCAAGGACTGTACCACACCTGGGTTCAAGGACTGTACCACACCTGGGTTCAAGGACTGTACCAGACCTGGGTTCAAGGACTGTACTACACCTGGGTTCAAGGACTGTACCACACCTGGGTTCAAGGACTGTACTACACCTGGGTTCAAGGACTGTACTACACCTGGGTTCAAGGACTGTACTACACCTGGGTTCAAGGACTGTACTACACCTGGGTTCAAGGACTGTACCACACCTGGATTCAAGGACTGTACCACACCTGGGTTCAAGGACTGTACCACACCTGGGTTCAAGGACTGTACCAGACCTGGGTTCAAGGACTGTACTACACCTGGGTTCAAGGACTGTACTACACCTGGGTTCAAGGACTGTACCACACCTGGGTTCAAGGACTGTACTACACCTGGGTTCAAGGACTGTACCACACCTGGGTTCAAGGACTGTACCAGACCTGGGTTCAAGGACTGTACCACACCTGGGTTCAAGGACTGTACTACACCTGGGTTCAAGGACTGTACTACACCTGGGTTCAAGGACTGTACTACACCTGGGTTCAAGGACTGTACTACACCTGGGTTGGTTCAGATCTGCAACCAGGGAAGGCCCTTTTCTGCATCACTACATGTCGACTTCACAACAACAGAGTATAACTATGAACATATTGGTAGCAAAACAGATGCTGTAAAATGTTAGCAAAGTCTCTGTGCTGAGCTCTCTCCCTATAGGAAGATTAGCCAATCTCCACTGAGCAGAAATGCCTGTCAAAACCTCTCTACGGCAACCAAGACCAAGCTCTCCTTATAGGGCAAATAACTTGATATCTGTATTGAGAACGGCCGGTAGTCTAACCACTGTTAATAGATAGAGCCCCCACCCCCACTCTCTCAAAGAATGTAACGTAGCTATTCTTTGATAAGGCCTTAATGTGCTGTGGAATGTTGTTGGTTGGCTGCCTGGACTGGGCAGTGACATGGTGCAGATGTTATCTAGACGTTATCAGGACATTACAAACACCCCACAGAACAGTATCTATGTGCAGAGAGCTGATATAATGAGTTAATCGCAAAGGATAGGATACTGAGAAACAATACATACAGTTGAAGTCGGAAGTTTACATACACCTTAGCCAAATACATTTAAACCCAGTATTTCACAATTCCTGACATGTAATCCCTGTAAAAAATCCCTGTTTTAGGTCAGTTAGAATCACCAATTTATTTTAAGAATGTGAAATGTCAGAATATTAGTAGAGAGAATGATTTATTTCAGCTTTTATTTCTTTCATCACATTCCCAGTGGGTCAGAAGTTTACATACACTCAATTAGTATTTGGTAGCATTGCCTTTAAATTGTTTCACTTGGGTCAAACGTTTCGAGTAACCTACCACAAGCTTCCCACAATAAGGTGGGTGAATTTTGTCCCATTCCTCCTGACAGAGCTGGTGTAACTGAGTCAGGTTTGTAGGCATCCTTGCTCGCACACGCTTTTTCAGTTCTGCCCACAAATTTTCTATAGGATTGAGGTCATGGCTTTGTGATGGTCACTCCAATACCTTGACTTTGTTGTCCTTAAGCCATTTTGCCACAACTTTGGAAGTATGCTTGGGGTCATTGTCCATTTGGAAGACCCATTTGTGACCAAGCTTTAACTTCCTGACTGATGTCTTGAGATGTTGCTTCAATAGATCAACATAATTTTCCTTTCTCATGATGATCTATTTTGTGAAGTGCACCAGTCCCTCCTGCAGCAAAGCACCCCCACAACATGATGCTGCCACCCCCGTGCTTCACGGTTGGGATGGTGTTCTTCAGCTTGCAAGCCTCCCTCTTTTTCCTCCAAACATAACGATGGTCATTATGGCCAAACAGTTCTATTTTTGTTTCATCCGACCAGAGGACATTTCTCCAAAAAGTACGATCTTTGTCCCTATGTGCAGTTGCAAACCGTAGTCTGGCTTCTTTATGGCGGTTTTGGAGCAGTGGCTTCTTCCTTGCTGAGCGGCCTTTCAGGTTATGTCGATATAGGACTAGTTTTACTGTGGATATTGATACTTTTGTTCCTGTTTCCTCCAGCATCTTCACAAGCTCTTTGCTGTTGTTCTGGGATTGATTTGCACTTTTCGCACCGAAGTACGTTCATCTCTAGGAGACAGAACGCGTGTCCTTCCTGAGCGGTATGACAGCTGCGTGGTCCCATGGTGTTTATACCATTTTTTTTATGAGGTCTTGGCTGATTTATTTTGATTTTCCCATGATGTCAAGCAAAGAGGCACTGAGCTTGAAAGTAGGCCTTGAAATATTTCCACAGGTACACCTCCAATTGACTCAAATGAGGTCAATTAGCATATCAGAAGCTTCTAAAGCCATGACATAATTTTCGGGAATTTTCCAAGCTGTTTAAAGGCACAGTCAACTTAGTGTATGTAAACTTCTGACCCACTGGAATTGTGATACAGTGAATTATAAGTGAAATAATCTGTCTGTAAACAATTGTTGGAAAAATTACTTGTGTCATGCACAAAGTAGATGTCCTAATCGACTCGCCAAAACTATAGTTTGTTAACAAGTTATTTGTGGAGTGGTTGAAAAACTAGTTTTAATGACTCCAACCTAAGTTTATGTAAACTTCTGACTTCAACTGTAATTACTACTTCAGGATGAGTCATTTAAACAACAGAGAAAAATCCCTCATAATATCAAATAGTAACATTATGATGTCACTCCACACATATTTAGAATGGGAAATTAGTCATTAAGGAAAGACATGGCTACTGATAATGCATGTTTCCATGGCTTCAAATGATCCGCTCTCTTTGTTTCTCTCTCCCCATCTCCCTCTTTAACTCCCGGTCTCGCCATCTCTCTCCTCTGGATCTCTTTCCATCTTTCTTGCCTCAGCATGACTCTTGTCGACATCTATCTGTTAATCTCTTCCCTGCTTCAATCAATCATTATCTCCCTCACTTTCTCTGCCCTCCTTGTACCTCTCTCTCTCTCTCTCGCTGTCCCTCTTTCTCTCTCTTCGCTCTCCCTGTCCCTCTTTCTCTCTCTCTTGCTCTACCTCTTGTGACACATTCTCCACCTCCCATCCATAATTAACCAGTCAGTCTGCTCCAGACTAACTATAAGAGTCGGCTTTCCATAATTCCATAACTAGAGTTTAGCATTACAGTACCATACATCCACTTTCTGGTTCATGGACAGGCCACCAACGATTCTTAAACAACAATAAAGAACAAAACCAAATGACTAGACACACCAAGATAATAAACCCGTATATCAGGTAGGTGTGAAAGCATGTCACTCAGCTCAGCAGCCCACAATCCATATGAAATCTGAAAGATTGAGAGGTGTTATAGCGTACTCAAATACTTAATAGTGACTAGCACCCATTCTTGCAATACCAACATAATTACACATTTACGACTAAACATTGTCCTCCCTCTGTTCTTTAAAAAACGTCTCGCAAAGTGGCTGAGAACAGGCATTTCTCACAACATACAAGCATTTCTAAGGTCCTATGAGGCTTTTCTCTTTCTGCTTTCAGTTTTCCCTCCACAAGTTATCAATTAAGAAAGAGCAGAAACAGTGGCAGAAACAGTGCGTGAATCTGGAAATATAAATACACTGTAATCTGACAACCTTTTAATCTAGACATGCCTAAGTGTGTAGCAGCAGAGTTTCGAGTACTGTACGTTCATTCCTGCCCTAAAATGGAGGGATCCTTTTTTTGACACTGTACAGAGAGTGAGCTGAGTCATGTAGCTGCTAGCGAGGCCAGAGTATACACTGACTCTGAGAACGTTGTGACTGTCACACCGCTAAAATAAGGGCTTCTGTGACACCCTGATGTCACTCTGCTGTTCCAGTGCTAACTGGTCAGTTAGCTTCTCCACAAGCGAGGAGGCTTGCCTTCGACTCTCTGTTTATTTCACGGTTGCCGAGCAACTGGGGGTTGTGAGTGGGGAGAGTAATTATGGGATTGCTGCTGGAGGAGAGGGCTTAAGTGGAGCTACTGCTGTGTGGGTATTCGGTAAGCACAGAGAATCACAGGTTACATGCACGCACCACACAGTAATGTTTAACACTAACAGGTATACAAACATAAACACAAACATATACCATTGAAAATCTGCTAGGGGAGAACTAGTACAGTTGGTATATAGGCCAAGTCTCCCAAGTCTGGCAAGTCTCCCAAGTCTGGCAAGTCTGTCAACCCTACATACCCCATAATGACAATGCAAAAACAGGTTTTTAGAAATGTTTGCAAATGTATTAAAAATTAAAAACAGAAATAAAATATTCAAATAAGTATTCAGACCCTTTACTCAATACTTTGTTGAAGGACCTTTGGCAGCGATTACAGACTCAATTCTTCTTGGGTATGACACTATAAGCTTGACACACCTATATTTGGGGATCTTCTCCCATTCTTCTCTGCAGATCCTCTCAATCTCTGTTGGGTTGGATGAGGAGCGTCGCTACACAGCTATTTTCAGGTCTCTCCAGTGATGTTTGATCGGGTTCAAGACCGGGCTCTGGCTGGGCCACTCAAGGACATTCAGAGACTTGTCCCGAAGCCACTCCCGCGTTATATTGGCTGTGTGCTTAGGGTCGTTGTCTTTTTTTAAATATATTTAAAAAATGTATTTACATACTTGAATAGGTTCTCCCACTATCCTTACAAAAACAAGCAAATGAGCAATCTTCCCGATATTGTTGGTGGAAGCAAAGCACAGCCATGTGGACGAACGATGACAAGGCAAAAGTGTGTATATCTTCACCGGCGTAATACACTTTCAATTTCAATAAATATCAATCGCAGAATGTCGGCCACATTGATAACTTCAAAAATAGTAGTTGAACTAGCATACACAACAACAACTCCCCGGACCAAAAACAATGACACACAGCCATCTGTGGCATCTGGGGGAGAGGGTTCTTGAAATGTAACATCCAATCAAAATGTTTGAGTTTGTATTGCAAATATAGCAACCATTAAAACAATTTTTTTTTGCAATACAAAATTCTCCATACCTCCAAGGGAGACGTGACAACAGCGTGATTTTGGACCTATGGCAATGCGAAACCCCTCTCCCTGTAACATGATCTACACTAATGTCACGACTTCCACCGAAGGTAACCCCGGTGCTCGGCGGTCGTCGTCGCCGGCCTACTAGCTGCCACCGATCCGTTTTTCCTTTTCGTTTGTGTCTGTCTGTATTGTTTACACCTGTGTCTTATTAGTTGATTTCGGTGTGTATATTTACCTCCGCTGCCTGTTAGTCTTTGTGTGGGATTGTTTTCTGTGGTTACGTTATTTAGGGGTGCGTGTCTGCACCACGGGGTTTCTTTTCTCTCGGCAGTTGTGCCGTTTGGTAGTGAGTTTAGGAGTAGGGCTTTCTCCTCCGTGTGTAGCGCTTTATTCCCTGTGTGTGTGGCGACCTCGTTTGGGCGTGTTTCAGTCCCATGTTGTAGTTGAGTTGCGACTTCTCAATAAACTATTTTGCCACTGGGATTTCCTTGCTCTCCTGCTCCTGATTCCTGCACCTCCTTCCGGTAGGAGGCACGTAACAAATAACCTCTCTCCATGTAACATGATCTACACTAACCTCTCCCTGTAACATGATCTACACTAACCTCTCCCTGTAACATGATCTACACTAACCTCTCCCTGTAACATGATCTACACTAACCTCTCCCTGTAACATGATCTACACTAACCTCTCCATGTAACATGATCTACACTAACCTCTCCCTGTAACATGATCTACACTAACCTCTCCCTGTAACATGATCTACACTAACCTCTCCCTGTAACATGATCTACACTAACCTCTACCTGTAACATGATCTACACTAACCTCTCCCTGTAACATGATCTACACTAACCTCTCTACCACTAACCTCTACCAGTAACATGATCTACACTAACCTCTCTACCACTAACCTCTACCTGTAACATGATCTACACTAACCTCTACCTGTAACATGATCTACACTAACCTCTCTACCACTAACCTCTACCAGTAACATGATCTACACTAACCTCTCTACCACTAACCTCTACCTGTAACATGATCTACACTAACCTCTCTACCACTAACCTCTACCAGTAACATGATCTACACTAACCTCTCTACCACTAACCTCTACCAGTAACATGATCTACACTAACCTCTCCCTGTAACATGATCTACACTAACCTCTCCCTGTAACATGATCTACACTAACCTCTCCCTGTAACATGATCTACACTAACCTCTCCCTGTAACATGATCTACACTAACCTCTACCTGTAACATGATCTACACTAACCTCTCCCTGTAACATGATCTACACTAACCTCTCCCTGTAACATGATCTACACTAACCTCTACCTGTAACATGATCTACACTAACCTCTCTACCACTAACCTCTACCAGTAACATGATCTACACTAACCTCTCTACCACTAACTCTACCTGTAACATGATCTACACTAACCTCTCTACCACTAACCTCTACCTGTAACATGATCTACACTAATCTCTACCAGTAACATGATCTACACTAACCTCTCTACCACTAACTCTACCTGTAACATGATCTACACTAACCTCTCTACCACTAACCTCTACCTGTAACATGATCTACACTAACCTCTCTACCACTAACCTCTACCTGTAACATGATCTACACTAATCTCTACCAGTAACATGATCTACACTAACCTCTCTACCACTAACTCTACCTGTAACATGATCTACACTAACCTCTCTACCACTAACCTCTACCTGTAACATGATCTACACTAACCTCTCTACCACTAACCTCTACCTGTAACATGATCTACACTAATCTCTACCAGTAACATGATCTACACTAACCTCTCTACCACTAACTCTACCTGTAACATGATCTACACTAACCTCTCTACCACTAACCTCTACCTGTAACATGATCTACACTAATCTCTACCAGTAACATGATCTACACTAACCTCTCTACCACTAACTCTACCTGTAACATGATCTACACTAATCTCTACCACTAACCTCTAACTGTAACATGATCTACACTAACCTTTCTACCACTAACCTCTACCTGTAACATGATCTACACTAACCTCTCTACCACTAACCTCTCCCTGTAACATGATCTACACTAACCTTTCTACCACTAACCTCTACCTGTAACATGATCTACACTAACCTCTCTACCACTAACCTCTACCTGTAACATGATCTACACTAACCTCTCTACCACTAACTCTACCTGTAACATGATCTACACTAACCTCTCTACCTGTAACATGATCTACACTAACCTCTCTACCACTAACTCTACCTGTAACATGATCTACACTAACCTCTCTACCTGTAACATGATCTACACTAACCTCTATACCACTAACCTCTACCTGTAACATGATCTACACTAACCTCTCTACCACTAACCCCTACCTGTAACATGATCTACACTAACCTCTCTACCACTAACCTCTACCTGTAACATGATCTACACTAACCTCTCTACCACTAACTCTACCTGTAACATGATCTACACTAATCTCTACCAGTAACATGATCTACACTAACCTCTCTACCATTAACCTCTACCTGTAACATGATCTACACTAACCTCTCCACCACTAACTCTACCTGTAACATGATCTACACTAACCTCTCTACCACTAACCTCTACCTGTAACATGATCTACACTAACCTCTCTACCACTAACTCTACCTGTGACATGATCTACACTAACCTCTCTAACACTAACCTCTACCTGTAACATGATCTACACTAACCTCTCTACCACTAACCTCTACCTGTAACATGATCTACACTAACCTCTCTACCACTAACCTCTACCTGTAACATGATCTACACTAACCTCTCTACCTGTAACATGATCTACACTAACCTCTCTACCACTAACCTCTACCTGTAACATGATCTACACTAACCTCTCTACCACTAACCTCTCCCTGTAACATGATCTACACTAACCTCTACCTGTAACATGATCTACACTAACCTCTCTACCACTAACCTCTACCTGTAACATGATCTACACTAACCTCTCTAACACTAACCTCTACCTGTAACATGATCTACACTAACCTCTCTACCACTAACCTCTACCTGTAACATGACCTACACTAATCTCTACCTGTAACATGATCTACACTAACCTCTCTACCACTAACTCTACCTGTGACATGATCTACACTAATCTCTACCAGTAACATGATCTATACTAACCTCTCTACCACTAACTCTACCTGTGACATGATCTACACTAACCTCTCTACCACTAACTCTACCTGTAACATGATCTACACTAACCTCTCTACCACTAACTCTACCTGTGACATGATCTACACTAACCTCTCTACCACTAATCTCTACCTGTAACATGATCTACACTAACCTCTCTACCTGTAACATGATCTACACTAACCTCTCTACCACTAACTCTACCTGTAACATGATCTACACTAACCTCTCTACCACTAACCTCTACCTGTAACATGATCTACACTAACCTCTCTACCTGTAACATGATCTACACTAACCTCTCTACCACTAACTCTACCTGTAACATGATCTACACTAACCTCTCTACCACTAACCTCTACCTGTAACATGATCTACACTAATCTCTACCAGTAACATGATCTACACTAACCTCTCTACCACTAACTCTACCTGTAACATGATCTACACTAACCTCTCTACCACTAACCTCTACCTGTAACATGATCTACACTAACCTCTCTACCTGTAACATGATCTACACTAACCTCTCTACCACTAACCTCTACCTGTAACATGATCTACACTAACCTCTCTACCTGTAACATGATCTACACTAACCTCTCTACCACTAACCTCTACCTGTAACATGATCTACACTAACCTCTCCACCACTAACCTCTCCCTGTAACATGATCTACACTAACCTCTCTACCACTAACCTCTACCTGTAACATGATCTACACTTTCTCCCCTACCTTCATTCTCTAACTTACATTCTCCAATCTAGCCCTTTTCAACAAAACATTGGTTGCCACATAGCCTGCATTCCTCAGCTTGAAGGTTGAAACGTTGTAACCTTAAACCACATGGGTGCATGGATCAGAATGTTCTTTTTGCTGAACATACAGTGACCTCTGTAATTATTGGGACAGTGAATAATGTTTTTGTTATTCTGACTCTATACTCTAAAAGTTAGGATTTGAAATAAAACAATGACTATGAGGTTAAAGTGCAGACTGTCGGCTTTAATGTGCAGGTATTTTCATCCATGTCGGGTGAACCGTGTAGAAATTACAGCACTTTTTCACTTTTTGTACATAGTCCCCCCATTTTAGGGAACCGAAAGTATTGGGACAAATTCACTTATACGTGTATTAAAGTAGTAAAAAGTTTATTATTTGGTCCCATATTCATAGTACGCAATGACTACATCAAGCTTGTGACTCTACACGTTTGTTGGATGCATTTGCTCTTTGTTTTGTTTGTGTTTCAGATTATTTGTGCCCAATAGAAATTAATGGAGAATAATGTACCATGTCATTTTGGGGTCAATTTTATTGTAAATAAGAATAGAATAGAATCTGAAACACAACCAAAACAAAAAGCAAATGTGTAGAGTCACACGTTTGATGTTACCATTGCATGCTATGAATATGGGACCAAATACATAACTTTTTACTACTTTAAGACAGATAAAAGTGAATTTGTCCCAATACTTTTGGTCCCCTAAACTGGGGGGACTATGTAGAAAAAGTGCTGTAATTTAAAGTTGACAGCTTGCACTTCACCTCATAGTCATTGTTTGTATTTCAAATCCAAACTTTTGAAGTAGAGTCAAAAAAAGAAAAAATTCTTCACTGTCTCAATACTTACAGAGGGCACTGCATTATGTCATCTCCAGCACTGCGTAAAGCACTGCCTTTAAGCATTTTTTCCCTGCGCATATGCTACATATTTCACTTTGCACAAAAATGATTCCGCTATTGTATACTGTGCTGACATTGCCAGTAGATTGGCTGACATTGCCAGTAGATGGCACAATGTGTCTGGACTGAAAGCATGTTGACGGGACAGATCACACGGTTGTGTGACAGCGTCTCCCTGCGGTAGAGAGTAGAGTGACTTCCTTCTCACAGAAATCAACAACAATATTCAAATCTGCCAAGACTGCTATGATTGACACTTCCTAATGTACAGTACATGCATGGTAGATTCCTTTCCAGGTGCAATCTACATTCAGGCTGTGTACAGTCCCGAGAAAATGTACTGTATATAACCTAGCAGCCAAAATTTGACACATGACTTCTTGGTGTCGTTGCAACCCGTTTTGCCAGTGGGAAAAAGTATCGCTACACAGATCAAGGGCATGATGCTGTCACTGCAGAAAAACTCTGGAGTCTGGAAAAACAACTCAATCAAAACAAAATTCCAGGCGATACAGGAGTCTAATCAGACTTCAGAATAGCCTAGATATACGGACCACAGTGTGTGTGTGTGTGTGTGTGTGTGTGTGTGTGTGTGTGTGTGTGTGTGTGTGTGTGTGTGTGTGTGTGAGACAGAGGGAGAGGGAGCTTCGCAAGAGGTCAACCTTGCTTTATGCGAGATATCTTTTTAGTATTAATTAGTGTGAAAGCACACTTAGTGTGCTTGCTCAAAACAAAAACACTACTATTACTGGTGTGCTTGCTTCAGCAACAGACTACTGTTATCAGACATACCTTGTAAGTGGGAGTAAAACCTAGTGCTTTATCCTAACATTATAATGCTATGCTACCACTATTCTAACTTTATTTTAGGTCATCTTATATAGGTTACACATATTTTGAGGTGTTTGTTTGCAAAGTTCAATGTACGCGTTTGATTGTAACCTCTGGATTTGACCTCTTCAATAAAGGCTTCTACCTTCTGAACCTGGTGTGTTGTTGTATACGTGAGCCTTGTTGTAGAAGTTAATCAGCATGCAAATGGTTTTTGTTCTTACTTTTGCAAATCAGTTTCTGGACAATTAACAAACCATTTTTGTAGTTAGGGGACATACACAGGTGTGCTGGTGAGAGTTTAGGATGTATTGGTCAGACGAAGGAGGTAGAACAGACAGAGTGCTGCCCTAACCAATGCGAGACCCAATGCAAATTCACATTATTTCTGGCGGAAGCACAACTTTTTATGACTTAGAGCTGAATTTTTCTCACCTGACAAAGATCCTTCTGGATCGAGATGTTACCAACCTCTATAACGGGGGTAATTGAGAGCAGACAGTGACAGTTTCCAGGACTTTCTGTTCTTTCCTTTTCCCAAGTGGCCATTGCTTTACCCTTATTGAAACGTCAACATTGCAGTCAATATATGTAAATGTCTACAGTATGTGTTCTTCTGTTGTACTCACTTCTTCTGCTCTCTCTCATTGGTCAGACTTCAGACACCGCCACTACAACCTTAAGGATGATATTGATATTGAATATTGCATTGTTGCGGAGGAGCTTGCAAGTAGGCATTTCACTGTATGGTTTATACATGCTGTACCCTGTGCATGTGACAAATAAACTTTAATTTGATTTGAAAAGACTGCTTATAACAGGTACTACTTATTGTCTTGCCTTAACTAGGTTAAGTATAAGGCTTATTCATAATGTCGATGAATTTGTGAAATATCACTCCAAGAGCAAATTGTTGTCCTGTATATTCACAGATCTCAACAATAGTGAAGGAATGAACTCCTCCATACACAACAACTCTCCTCTGCTCTTTTCCAACCAAACACACCCTTTATCCATCACAGTACCAGTCAAAAGTTTGGACACACCTACCCATTCAAGGGTTTTTCTTTATTTTTACTATTTTCTACATTGTAGAATAATAGTGGAGACATAATAACTATGAAATAACACCCATGGAATCATTTAGTAACCAAAAAAGTGTTAAACAAATCAAAATATATTTTAGATGTGAGATTCTTCAAAGTAACCACCCTTTGCCGTGATAACAGCTTTTTACTATTTGTAGAAAATAGTAAAAATAAAGAAAAACCTTGCAGTGAGTAAGTGTGTCCAAACATTTGACTGGTACTGTAAATTGCTGCCTAAAGCATCAACCTCATCCTGGGTCTCCCCACCAATGTCTACGTCCTGTCGTTGACCCTTGATGGGAGAGGAAGTAATGATGACCTCAGAGTTCATCTTCAACATGACGGTGTCCGAGATTCTAAACTGAATGTTTACTGTCTTCAACATAATCAGCCTTTACATACAACCCGGCATTATCTCAAAAGCTTCATACTATAATCAACCTTTACATACAACCGGACATTATCTCAAAAGCTTCATATCATAATCAACTTTTACATACAACCGGACTCTCAAAAGCTTTATATTTTTCCTGTTCCAGTGCTGTATCTGTGTGGAGCGTAACCTAGTGGTGGTCCACCATGTAACCTTCCAGAAGGACAAACCTCTGAGGTACAGGTTGGAGTGTTCTGTTGTGTTGTCTGGCTGTTCTCTGCTTTGAAACTGTCCAGGCCCTGATCTTTGTTGCTGACGTCATTATGCAGTCTATACATTTTCTAGCATTGAAACATCCTGGGCTGGGGGAAGGGGGGGGGGGGGTGGGGACAAAATGAGGACAGATACTTTTTATTATCCAAGTGTAAACTCAACTCCCATTGATAGTGATGCTCCTTTTAAATAGTTAAATTAACTACACTACATAGTTTTGCATTCAGTTATCTCCATTTGTTTTTGCGTGCATGTTTGTCCAGCCCCTCCTTTACCTCCACAGGGTTGGTAAGCTGCCTTGTATCGGAAGACAACAAGGCAAACATGTTCAACCATTAGTGCCTTGCAAATGTAATAAATGTCATTATTTTATGTCCCATATCTACCATGTTCATTCATACTAATGTATTTTACCATTTGTTTTTCAATTCAAGAAATTGCAAAGAGCTACACATATTTCCAGATGTTTGTTTTGTAACGTGTTGGACCATAACCTCTGGATATGACCTCTTCCGTTAAACCTTCTACTCAACCTAGTGTTGCATTATGGTTGTATATGTGAGCCTTGCTATAGAAGTTTGTCAGCATGCAAATGGTTTTTGCTCATGTTCTTACATTTGCAAATCAGTTTCTGGACAATTAACAAACTTGTTTTTGTAGTGAAGGGACATACACAGGTGTGCTGGTGAGAGTTTAGAATGTCAAAATTCAACTTCAGACACTACCACTACAACCTTACAGAAGAAAAGACCACTTCGATAATCCAGGTTAGAAATCTCTACATTTCATAATTTTAAAAGTTGAAACGTTTGGATTGTTGTAGAGACGTGACATTTCAATTATACTAATGGTTAGCATGCTGTTGTGTTACATGTAGTTGGCTTTTTTTATTTTACAGTCTGCTATTTACCTGGATTTTACATGGAAGCACCAACTCTTATTTTTGTTGTAAATCATGTAATTTGATATTTGGTTAAATCCATTAAATAACATACAGTGTATCAACAGATAATAGTTGACTTTGAGGAGTGGTACACAAGAAACGTTTTCTTCCTGACAAGATTTAAAAGACCATAGTACTTCATATACAACAACCCTCACTTCCAACCTATTTCAGAATCGAATCACAATACATATAGAATTGTAATGCATATAGAATGGCAATATAAATACATGGCTCTTATAATATGCATCTCATCGTTACCTGTCAATACCCAGCCCTAATAACTACCTTAATAACAATATTAGAAGGGTTATTCAATTATCTAACACAAGCTTAAGAATAAGGTCAATTTGTAATGTGTGGCTGTAAATCAAATAAGAAAAACCTGTCGATGAATTGAAAAAATATCACTCCAAGAGGAAGTTTGTCCTTAATAATAATAAACACCTGAAATAAATGTATTTTACAACTTACTTTTTTGTACCCAGCACCTGCAAGTCACTGGATGGGCATATACTACTTCTTGAAAAAGATGAACACCTCCATAGACAGCAACACTACTCTCCCCTCCACCAAATACGCTCTCAATCCATCCATCAATATCATATACACTGCTACCTACGCCATCAACCTTGTCCTGGGTCTCCCCACCAATGTCTACATCCTGTGGCTGATAGTGACCAGAGCAGGAGAGTTGGTGGCTTCAGATTTCTTCACTCTCAACCTCACCGTGTCTGAGATCCTCTTCTGCCTATCCTGCCTGTTGACTTTAATCTACAAATACTTACAAATGAATGGTGCTGTAGGGAGCATTAGTAATTTCTGTGTAGGATTAATCAACACCGGTCGTCCTCTTTTCCAGTGTTGTGTCTGTGTTGAGCGTTACTTGGCGGTGGTCCACCCCGTAATCTTCCTGAAGTACAAACCCCTGAGATACAGGGTGGGTTGTTCCGGGCTGGTCTGGCTGTTGGTGCTTGGGTCCTGCTTTGTGTATATGCTTGCTAAATCTCCAATTGTAATCAATTACTTCACTTTGGGTTTTTCCTTGATTGTGTTTTCTGTGAAGCTCTTCTGCGGCCTGGCTGTTCTCAGGGCACTGAAACGCCCTGGGCCGGGGGAAGGTGACAGGGAGAGAGAAGGGACAAACAACATGAAGAAGAGGGCCTTTAGGATAATTTTAATTATCATGTTAACGATGCAGATTCATTATTTTACTATGATAGTAGCTATTCCACTTCAGAATTACTTAGAAGCCAGTAAGCTTGGTTTGGCATTCTCCATTTGTTCCTCCATCAATATTGTCTCTGGCTATGTGCATCCCCTCCTCTACCTCCACAGGGCTGGGAAACTGCCTTGTATCAGGGGTCACTAAAGAAATCTCCCTTAAAGAAGCTACATGTAGCATTTCTACATGTAAATAGTGCTAAATGTCAATTATATATCTCCAATAGTAACGTCATGCAATTATACGAGATAAACATAAATATTTAATAATATGTT
This sequence comes from Salvelinus fontinalis, assembly GCF_029448725.1. Taxonomy (NCBI): domain Eukaryota; kingdom Metazoa; phylum Chordata; class Actinopteri; order Salmoniformes; family Salmonidae; genus Salvelinus; species Salvelinus fontinalis. The sequence goes on from NC_074689.1 coordinate 29,742,339, forward strand.
TTTTAGATTATGATAAAGTATGAAAGTAGTGCTAAGTTATTTTAGGCATTTCCAAGCCATGTTTGGATGTCCTTGTGTTAAAAAACAACAACAATCTATTGATAATTGTGCATGTAGCTCCATTAATTACTAGGTGCATTACCAACGACCTAGTAATAATGTTAATATAAAGGTAAATACTACATTGATTATCCTGATTAAACAGAATTAATTGTAATTGTTTAAGATGAGCTTAATTTGTCTACTGCATTTGTATTTCTACCTTGTGAGTTAATGAATTGTAATCATATTGTGTGGTAATTTTAATAAACAATGCATATTTTAGAATGGTTAATTAATAATTAGCTATCATCAATTTAATAATAGAATAGTAAATGTCTTGTATTCAACCTGTCTTTTATACATATTTTTTTCAATTGTTGAAACTTGTATGCTGGTCTTGAAAATGTATTTATTTTGAGTGTAACCAGATTGCTTGATATTCAATTAATTATTTTAATGAATTTCGATAGACAGTTCATTATATTTACAATCATATATATTCTTCATCTTGACAACATAGACCCCTTCAATAAAATGTGTTGTATTGTTTTTTTTAACCTTTATTTAACTAGGCAAGTCAGTTAACCTGTCTGGCCGAGGCGTTCCGCTAGCGGAACTCCTCCCACATTCCACTGAAAAGTGTCACAATCGTCTATAGGAGAGAGTGAGGACCAAGGCGCAGCGCGTGAAAAGAACATCTTCTTTTATTTAGAAGAGAACCAACACAAAACGAAACCACTTTAACAAAATAACAAAATAACAAAACTGACGAACGTGAAGCTAAGAATGAACTAGTGCATACATGCAACATAGAACATCGACATAGACAATTACCCACAAACAGCTAAAGCCTATGGCTACCTTAAATATGGCTCCCAATCAGAGACAACAGAAACCAGCTGTCTCTAATTGGGAACCCATTCAGGCAACCATAGACTTTCCTAGACAACTACACACAACATTAAACCATCTATACACCTTAACCCTCTAAACCATACAACACCCTAGACAATACAAAAAACACACAAACTTCCCCATGTCACACCCTGACCTAACTAAAATAATAATGAAAACAAAGATATTAAGGCCAGGGCGTGACAAAAAGGCAGAGCGCGAAATTCAAAAAATATTTTTTTGAAATATTTAACTTTCACACATTAACAAGTCCAATACAGCAAATGAAAGATACACATCTTGTGAATCCAGTCAACATGTCCGATTTTTAAAATGTTTTACAGCGAAAACAGCACGTATATTTATGTTAGCTCACCACCAAAATACAAAGAAGGACAGACATTTTTCACAGCACAGGTAGCATGCACAAAGCCAACCTAACTAACCAAGAACCAACCAAACTAACCAAGAAACAACTTCATCAGATGACAGTCTTATAACATGTTACACAATAAATCTATGTTTTGTTCGAAAAATGTGCATATTTGAGGTATAAATCAGTTGTACATTGCAGCTACCATCACAGCTACCGTCAAAAATAGCACCGAAGCAGCCAGAGTAATTATAGAGACCAACGTGGAATACCTAAATACTCATAATAAAACATTTCTGAAAAATGCACCGTGTACAGCAAATGAGAGACAAGCATCTTGTGAATCCAGCCAATATTTCAGATTTTTTAAGTGTTTTACAGCGAAAACACAATATAGCATTATATTAGCTTACTACAATAGCCTACACACAACCGCATTCATTCATCAAGGCACGTTAGCGATAGCAATAGGCACGTTAGCGTTAACGAATAAACCAGCAAAAGATATCAATTTTCACTAACCTTCATAAACCTTCCTCAGATGACAGTCCTATAACATCAGGTTATACATACACTTATGTTTTGTTCGAAAATGTGCATATTTAGAGCTGAAATCAGTGGTTATCCATTATGCTAATGTAGCTTCTTTTTCCCAGAATGTGCGGATATTTCTATTAGACTCTCATCTATTCTGACCAAATAGCTATTCATAAACATTACAAAAAAATACATGTTGTATAGGAAATGATAGTAACACTAGTTCTTAATGCAATCGCAGTGTTAGAATTCTAAAAATATCTTCATTACGACATCCACCTTACGTTATAGCGAGAGAGTGCCCAAAATCTGGGCGCAAAACTACTAGTATACAGTTCGACAGATATATGAAATAGCATCACAAAATGGGTCCTACTTTTGGTGATCTTCCATCAGAATGTTGGACAAGGGGTCCTTTGTCCAAAACAGTCGTTGTTTGGATTTAGAACATCGTTTTTCCCTCCTGATTTAGCAAGCACACTGGCCAAGTGGCTCGAAGCTCTCCTTTCTGAACAAAGGCACACAACGCAACACGCCTAACGTCCCGAATAAATTTCAAAAATCTAATAAAACTATATTTAAAAAACATACTTTACGATGATATGGTCACATGTATCAAATAAAATCAAAGGCGGAGATAGTAATCGCCTATAACGACAGCTATTCCGATGGCAAATCCAGGACCAACTTCGCGCCTTCCTGAAAACATAAAATGGGTGACACGTCATTCCAAGAGGACGTATTCCATCTCAGACCAAGATAATCACTCCATTTCTTCTCTCACTGCATCTTGACATCTAGGGGAAGGTGTATGACGTGCATGTATACTCATACGTGTCCATGCCCATTTATAGGCAGGCCCTTGAACAGAGCATAATTTTCAGACTTTCCACTTCCTGGTCAGAAAGTGTGCTGCCAAATGAGTTCTGTTTTACTCACAGACAAAATTCAAACGGTTTTAGAAACTAGAGAGTGTTTTCTATCCAATAGTAATAATAATATGCATATTGTACGAGCAAGAATAGAGTACGAGGCCGTTTAAATTGGGCACGTTTTTCCCCCAAAGTGTAAATAGCGCCCTCTATCCTCATCAGTTAAGAGCTTAAGAGCAAATTCTTATTTTCAATGACAGCCTAGGAACAGTGGGTTAACTGCCTTGTTCAGGGGCAGAACGACAGATTTGAACCTTGTCAGCTCGGGGATTGGATTTTGCAACCTTTAGGTTACTAGTCCACTGCTCTAACCACTAGACTACCTGCCGCCCCGGTATAATAAATACACTGAATAAAAACAAACGCTACATGCAACAATTTCAAAGATTTTACTGCGTTACAGTTCATATATGGAAATCAGTAAGTTGAAGTAAATTCATTAAATCAAATCAAATTGTATTTGTCACACGCACCGAATTACAACAGGTGAAGACCTTACAGTGAAATGCTTACTTACAAGCCCTTAACCAACAATGCAGTTAAGAAAGATATGTGTTAAGTAAATAAATAAATAATAATCTAAATAAAAAACAAGTAATTAAAGAGCAGCAGTAAAATAACAGTAGCGAGGCTATACACAGGGAGTACCGGTACAGAGTCAATGTGCGGGGGCACTGGTAAGTCAAGGTAATTGAGGTCATATGTACTGTACATGTAGGTAGAGTTAAAGTGACTTTGCATAAATAATAAACAGAGAGTTTCAGCAGTGTAAAAGAGGGGAGGGGGCAATGCAAATAGTCTGGGTAGCCATTTGATTAGCTGTTCAGGAGTCTTATGGCTTGGGGGTAGACACTGTTAGGCTCTAATCTATGAATTTCACATGACTGGGAATACAGATATGCATCTGTTGGTCACATATACCTTCAAAAAAAGTAGGGTCATGGACCACCATTTGCCTCATGCAGCGCAACACATCTCCTTCACATAGAGTTGATCAGGCTGTTGATTGTGGCCTGTGGAATGTTTTCCCACTCCTCTTCAATGGCTGTGCGAAGTTGCTGGAAACTGGCAGGAACTGGAAGGCTGTCGTACACGTTGATCCAGAGCATCCCAAACATGCTCAATTGGTGGTGACATGTCTTGTTAGTATGCAGGCCATGGAAGAACTGAGACATTTTCAGCTACCAGGAATTGTTTACAGATCCTTGCAACATGGGGCTGTGCATTATCATGCTGAAACATGTGGTGATGGCAGTGGATGAATGGCATGACAATGGGCCCCAGGACCTCATCACGGTATCTCTGTGCATTCAAACTGCCATTGATAAAATTCTGTGGTGTTCATTGTCCGTAGCTTATACCTGCCACACCGCCACCATGTGCCACTCTGTTCATAGCGTTGACATCATCAAACCGCTCGCCCACACGACACCCGGACACGCTGTCTGCCATCTGCCCGGTACAATTGATACTGGGATTCATCCGAAAAGAGCACACTTTTCCAGCGTGCAAGTGGCTATCGAAGGTGAGCATTTGCCCACTGAAGTCGGTTACGATGCCAAACTGCAGTCAGGTCAAGACCCTGTTTAGGACGACTAGCATGCAGATTAACTTCCCTGAGGCGGTTTCTGATAGTTTGTGCAGAAATTCTTCGGTTGTGCAAACCCACAGCTTCATCAGTTGTCTTGGGTGGCTGGTCTTGTAACACTCGTCTTCCTCCTCGTCTGAAGAGGAGCAAGGATCGGACCAAAACGCAGCGTGGGTTGAATACATCATTTTAATAATAATAACGAAGACGAAAAAAACACTTGAACAAACTACAAAATAATAAACGACGTTAACAGACCTGAACTTGAGAACACACAAAACATGAACGCACAAACAGGTAGGTAGGAACAAACAAACGAATGAAACAAACCAGTACCGTGTGGTGAAACAAACACAGACACAGCAACAATCACCCACAAACAAACAGTGAGAACAGCCTACCTTAATTAATATGGTTCTCAATCAGAGGAAACGTTAAACACCTGCCCCTGATTAAGAACCATATCAGGCTAGTTGAATGAACCCAACATAGAAACACATAACATAGAATGCCCACCCAGCTCACGTCCTGACCAACTAAACAATACTAAACAAAGGAAATAATGTCAGGAACGTGACAGGTCTCAGACGATCCCGCAGGTGAAGAAGCCGGATGTGGGGGTCCTGGGCTGGAGTGGTTACACGTGGTCTGCAGTTGTGAGGCCGATTGCACGTACTGCCAAATTCTCTAAAATTACGTTGGAGGTGGCTTATGGTGGAGAAATTAACATTTAATTATCTGGCAACAGCACTGGTGGACATTCCTGCAGTCAGCACACCAATTGCATGTTCCCTCAAAACATCTGTGACTTTGTGTTGTGTGACAAAACTGCACATTTTAGAGTGGCTTTTTATTGTCCCCAGCACAAGGTGCACCTGTGTAATGATCACGTTCACGAATGGAACATTTCTGGGATCTCTTTATTTTAGCTCATGAAACATGGGACCAACACTTTACATGTTGCATTTATATTTTTGTTAAAAATGTATTAGCCTTGTTGTAGAAGTATATATGAGCCTGGAAAGTTATGCAAATGATTTTGCTCATATTCGTACATTTGCAAATCAGGTTCTCGACAATCTACCAAATTGTTTTTGTAGTGACGGGTCATACACAAGTTTGCTAGTGAGAGCTTTGGGTGTTAAAAGATGACTTATAACATGTATTACTTATTGCCTTGTTTAATTTCTATACAAATTGAGTGGAAAGTACTACATAACTGCCTTACTAACGATACTACTATGGCAATTAACATGAGTTATTTAACTAACCCTAATTTGTCTTAAGAACATAAACCATTTCACTGATAATTTAACTTTAGCTTTCAATGAATGGCTTCATCATTCTTTATCCTCAATAAATGATCCTTATTGTTCGGTGTTATGGGATTTTAGTTTTGTTAGTTAGTAATACAGGCCAGGACGTTCTCTGAAGTCTTTTCTGCCAATTTTACAACTGACTTAAAATCCCAGGATCATTATAAAGACATAAGTATTAAATGATAGTATGTTAGACAGCCTCATAATGCATTATATCAGCTGGCTCTAAGCAAAGTTTTCCTATATAAATTGGTAATTTATCTCTGTCTGAATATGCGTATGAGCTTGGGTAAGTAAAGTTTGTGGTCAATGTTCCTTCCTTGATCATAATTATTATGCATGTCTGGTTTCGCATTGATCAACTAAATGTGCTTTTTGGAGTTCTGGTTCAGAAACATAATGTTGCTCAGCTTAGCTGTGAAGTGTGTATATAAAGGGTAATTGTTGAACACAATTTAAACTCGGCAGGAGGACAGAATATTCAACCTATGCAAGTTTTTAACATTTCTTTGAGACTCATATTTCTTCAAGATGTCGATTTTGTACATACAGTTGAAGTCAGAAGTTTACATACACCTAGGTTGGAGTCATTAAAACTCATTTTCAACCACTCCACAAATAACTTGTTAACAAACTATAGTTTTGGGAAGTCGGTTAGGACATCTACTTTGTGCATGACACAAGTAATTTTTCCGACAATTGTTTACAGACAGATTATTTCACTTATAATTCACTGTATCACAATTCCAGTGGGTCAGAAGTTACATACACTAAGTTGACTGTGCCTTTAAACAGATTGGAAAATTCCAGAAAATGATGTCATGGCTTCAGAAGCTTCTGATATGCTAATTGACATCATTTGAGTCAATTGTAGGTGTACCTGTGGATGTATTTCAAGGCCGACCTTCAAACTCAGTGCCTCTTTGCTTGACATCATGGGAAAATCAAAATAAATCAGCCAAGACCTCAGAAAAAAAATTGTAGACCTCTACAAGTCTGGTTCATCCTTGGGAGCAAGGCGTTCGGCGTCACCGGTCTTCTAGCCATCGTCAATCCACTTTTCATTTTCCATTTGTTTTGTCTTGTTTTCCTACACACCTGGTTTTCATTTCCCTTATTAATTGTTGCGTATTTAACCCTCTGTTCCCCCCATGTCATTGTGTGGAATTGTTTGTTGTAAGTGCTTGTGCACATGTTTACTGGTGGGCGTCGGGTTTTGTACCCATGTTGGTTATTTCTTTATGCCGTTGGTTTTTGGAATTAAAACTGCTCCGGCTATTACCTAGTTCTGCTCTCCTGCGTCTGACTTCCCTGCCACCAGTTACGCACCCCTTACAGTTCAATCAGTTAAACAAAGCATATTAATTATAATTGTACATAATATAGTCTGTATTCAAGAAACACCATGTTTGATTATGTGTGTGAGAGTGTGAGAGTTTGGCTACATGTAGGGAATTATTGGGTAGTTTGGTTCATCAGGCTGATCCCCAGTCTTCACTTGAAGTTATTGAGGGATGATGAGGGTTTGGCAATGTGAAAATAAGAATTCCAGAGTATGGTACCTCTGTATCTAATAGAGAATTGACTCTGAGGTGCAGCAGTGGGGAGGGTGAAGGTTATTGCAGTGTCTTGTGTTATATAGATGGATTTCAGAATGAACCTGAAAGAATCCATTGAAAGGTAAACTGTCTGGGAGGTATGAGTATTTCTAGATGAAAGTGCGAAATTGGTGTACATTAATGTCATAAATAGACAAGATATTGAGTTTCTTAAACAAGGGTGCAGATGGAGCCAGGTAGTTAGAGGAGGTGGCTAGTTTAGCAAATGTATTTTGTAGGATAAGTAATGTATGTGGGTAGGAGGCATATGTACTGGCCCAGACGATATTACAGTAAATAAGATATGGGTAAATTAAGCTATTGTATAGAAATGGGAAGCAAGCCTGATGAACCAAACCACTAATCTTTCTGATGATACCAAGAGATATCATCACTGCTACAGACAAATTGAATATGATCTTTCCAGGATAACTGTTAATCAATTAGAACTCAGAGGAATCTAGTGGATGCACCTTGTTCCATTACATTTCCAACCAGTTTAGATTCTGGCTCTTTTTTTACAATACTTCTTAATTTTACTAGTGAATACAACAAAGTTGGAGTTTTAACATTTAAAGATATTTTTTAAATCTGGAATCATTCAGAAAATTTGGCCATACATGAGTTAGCTTGATTAATTAGTGAATCATCATAATTATTGTGATAAAATCAAATTGGTATCCTCAGCAAAGAGAATGGGAAGTAGAAGACACAGCAGTAAAGTCATTGATATAAATTAGTATGGTACGGTAGAAGACACAGCAGCAAGGTCATTGATTGTAACGATTGTTCTCCTCCTCGTCCGAGGAGGAGCAGGGATCGGACCAAAACGCAGCTTGTGTGGAATACATGATGAATTTATTTAAATAAGACGACCACGAAACACACTTGATAAATTACAAAATGACGTAGACCGACCTGAACATGAGAACTTACAGAACACGAAGCATGCACGAACAGACTAAACAAACGAAACAGTCCCGTGTGGTACCTACACTGACACGGAAGACAATCACCCACAAACAAACAGTGTGAACAGCCTACCTTAATATGGTTCTCAATCAGAGGAAACGTAAAACACCTGCCCCTGATTGAGAACCATATCAGGCTAATTGAAAAGAACCCAACATAGAAACACATAACATAGAATGCCCACCCCAACTCACGTCCTGACCATACTAAACAAATACAAAACAAGGGAAAACAGGGGCCTGTTGCACAAAAGTAGAATTAAGACATCCGGGATAAATGACTCAGCTGAGCTCAATGAAGCCAAAACATGTGCGTCCAGGCTTAATTGGTTGCACAAAGACCAAGCCAGGATGAGCAGACACGGATTCATTAAGCCAGGTGAAACCAATCCTGGATAGGTGCGCGCTCACGGCTCACTCAAATAGACCCCGCCACAGATCACAGATTAACTGATTTACCATGGCAACTAGAGCCGCGTACTTTTCCCCGTCGGAAGCACAAATCCTCATGGAGGCATACGAGGAGGTAAAAGATATAATTAAGAAGAAAGGCAACACCGCCACAGTGATAAAGCAAAGAGAAAAAGCCTGGCAAAGTATTGCAGACCGCCTGAATGCGTAAGTAGTGCACAATTACACAGTCACCGCTCCGCTGAAACATCACAATTACAATTCAAATATTTAATTCACATCTCCAAAAATGCAGTTGTACTGTAATTATGAAACGGTTACATTTTTAATTGAAATGCACTGCAGATATGAGTGAAATTGTGTAAAGTAACTCCATCACACTGTATGAAGCTATGATAAATTTTTTGATATTTTTACTGAAAACAAGACAAAAATACCAAGTAATTTTTTGCAGTGTGACTCCATTAAATGTGTGTGTGTGTGTGTGTAGATTAAACATGAACGGGCCAAAACGGACATGGCAGCAGGTCAAAATCAAATACAAGAACATTCTGCAGAATGGTATGGTCCCTGACTAATATTTAACAAAGCACAAGCATATATTGTACCCAGAAAGTGCCTGCTCACACATTGTCTGTACTGTTTTAGCAGTGAAAAAGAATACCCACAGACAAGGCACGGGTGGTGGGTCACCAAAGGCTGACCTTACCCCAGCAGAGGACATGGCCTTGGAGCTAAATAAAGGCAGGCCCGTCTTAGAGGGGATCCCTGGGGGGAAAGAGACGAGCATAGGTTCCTCCCAAGATGCCACCCGCTTCATTCAAGGTATGTCCTTCCATCTCTACATGGGATACAACCACATTCATATTGAATCAATTTGGACTGTCTGACTTTGGTTTACCTATTGCCTTGCAGTGTCTGGCAGCACTGTGTTCCTGTTAGAGCCACCAGCACAAGCACCAGACGATGCTGATCCAGTGAGTACTCCATCAAAGGCATACTGTAGGCCTGGCATGTCTTGTCTACTAGCTTCAATATGAATCCGATTAAATGTGATAGGGTGAAGGCCCCAGTGCAGCAGCAACAGCACATGATGGAGACGATGATGAGGAGGAGACCATCTCTCTGGATTCCAGAAGGCATGAGGTATCATGTTAAGACTGTGAAAGTACTATTTGCTCTACAATGGTGAGGAGTCCTCATCAAAATCAAAAAATCTAATTTATTTTACAGGACCCAGATGCTATACAGTGGGAAAACCAGCCTGGCAACATAGTGCGTATTAATAAAAGGACACCACATCCTGCCAAATTCCAGCTGCGCTAATTGTATTGTGTTCACAGAGCTCACAAGCTATCAGAAAGTTGTATGGCAACCACCTCTGGCGCCAAATAGAACTGGCAGACATAGACATTCAGTACAAGAAGAAAAAGATGGAAAATCTTGCACTGGAGTCCGAAATAAAAAAGAGGACAATTAGGAAACTGGACCTTGAAATAAAAAAACTTGAGAGGGAGGTGAGATATGCCTTCAATGTACACTGTATGCTAACTGTAACACAAATGTATTAATCATTATTTTTCTTTCCTCCCCCAGCTCCAAGAAGATGACACAGCTCAAAATAAAAATTAGGTATATTCTCGTAAAGTCAAGTGAGCCATGACATATGAGCTCTTATTGTGAGCACACAGGACGGTGGCATCTTTCTAAGGTTTTTTTTATTTTCCCAGCAATCAGTACAACCAAGTCATCGTTATAAGGCATCGCCCTCTTTTGCCCACCCCCCCAGCACCAGGTGTGGCCACTAGCCTATATGAAGGCCCAAAATTGTGTGTTCCTTTCTGCTCTGACAATGGCATGCCCATTCGTGCGAGATGTGGTGGATGAAGAAGCACTTGTGCTGAGGAGAGCCTTCAGGCGAGAAAGGGTCTTCAGGGACTGGTTGGACCCACTGGCCTTCCCTGATGACCATCTATATGAAAGATACAGGTTTTCTGCAGATGGCATCAGGTATCTATGCAGACTACTGGGTCCCAGGATTAAGCACCGCACTGCACGGAGCCATGCACTGAGTGTGGAGCAAATGGTTTGTGTGGCCTTGCGCTTTTTTGCTAGTGGAGCCTTCCTGTACTCAGTGGGGGATGCAGAACAGCTGAACAAGGCCACAATTTGCCGCACAATAAGGAGTGTGTGTCTGGCTATCAAAGCATTAGCAGATGTCTTCATCTCCTTCCCTGGCCACAGAAGACTCTGTGACATCAAAGAGGAGTTCTATAGGATTGCAGGTAAGAGGATCTACAAATTACAGGACAACTGTTAACACATAGTAGGATACTCATTACTTTGTGTGACAGGTTTCCCCAATGTCATTGGTGCAGTGGACTGCACACACATAAGGATAAAAGCCCCCTCAGGTGCCCATGAGGCCGATTTTGTGAATAGGAAATCCTTTCACAGCATTAATGTTCAGGTGAACATAACTTTTTGATATTGTCCATTGACGAACACTCTGCATTGCCAGTGATGTGCATTGATTGGTGTAATATTCCTCATCTTATGATTTCAGATGGTCTGCAATGCTGACTGTGTGATCAGCAATGTTGTGGCAAAATGGCCTGGCTCAGTCCATGACTCCAGAATCTTTCGGGCCTCTGAAATCTATCACAAGGTAAGCCACACAACCCCTATTTATAACCATCATGGCTGTGTCAAAAATATCACTGTGTTTATGAGGTAGTAATGATGAGATTTTGTGTTGACAGGTGAATTCTCTGGTGTGTTGCTGGGAGACAGGGGGTATGGCTGCCAGCCTTTTCTCCTGACACCTTTCACAGACCCCCAGGAAGCACAGCAGGCCTACAACTATGCCCATGCCAGGACCAGGGCCAGAGTTGAAATGACCTTTGGTCTCCTGAAGGCACGCTTTCACTGCCTTCACAAATTAAGGGTCAGCCCTGTTAGGGCATGTGATATTACTGTGGCTTGTGCTGTCCTCCACAATGTGGCCTGCCTGAGGAAGGAGAGGGCCCCCAGAGTGCCACCAGCCATGGACTGGGACAATCCGGCAATCTTCCCTGATGACGACAGTGGTCGGCTGCTGAGGGACCAATATGTGTTGAATTATTTTAGTTAGTATGTGTGCTTTCAATTTTGGTTAAATATGTCCTGCGGTGGCAGAGGAATTTGGGTTTTTTTGGGTTCGTTTTTTTACGAATTTGGCCTCATGATGTTTGTGCGGTATACTGTGTGTAATACAAGGCTGCAGGGAGGCTACTGCATCCATTCATTTGTCTGTTCAGTTGATGTGTATGGATTTGTCCTGCATTTATTTTAGTGTGCAGACATGCAGGGTGTGTTATATACAGACCTTTGAATGTGTATGTATCATTTTGTATAATATGCTTGGATTCTGTGCTTTCCATCTTGTAGAGTCACTGTGACTTCAGTTTCGAAAGGAGCTGATGGTTTACCTGCTTTGTTTTGTCCTTATTCAATAAAGGAACATAATGTTACACATTGTGTTTTTATATTCATATGGAATGTGTATTTGTTTATATGACAGAGTACTAGGGCCACACTGAAGAAAAAGGATAAAGTCATACATTTATGAGGCTGGTTCTTTCTGCAGAAAAGCTACATATTGTTTTTACAGTTTTGATACTTATGACAATGTGATACTTAATATTCTGGCACATCAGCATGTCTTTGTTTATGAAACCATACTGAAGTACAATTTCACGAAATGCCCCACATCTGTCATTTTAACAACTGTCCTCCTTTAAAACAACTGGTTACAATATTATTACTTGTGTTTTTTTCCCCTCTGTGGCCCTAATATTCTATCATTTTATATATAGCCTTATAGTCTATGGGAAACTGTAAATTATCTAATGATAGCAACATCATCTAAAAATTATTTTTTATCAAATCATTGAAATTAATGATCACAAACGTTTAAATAATGACAGTGGGTCTAGTTATGTGATAACAATGTATAGTGAGCAGTGAAATAACTATTGGTTTCCATTTGTGGTGACTGCTGACTGACATTAGGGATGAGATTAAATAGATCCTGGAATTTAGCCTGGTCTGGAGCAGGCTAGCTCCACAGAATAAATCTCCATGGTAATTTATACCATAACATATCCTCCTGCCCCCTATCCATCTTTAGTGCAACCGGATTACGGATCAATTGAGCCAGGATCACCAAGATATCCTGGCTTAATCCCTTATCCTAGTTTTGTGCAACAGGCCCCAGGTCAGGAACGTGACATTGATATAGATTAGTATGGTATGGTAGAAGACACAGCAGCAAGGTCATTGATATAGATTAGTATGGTACGGTAGAAGACACAGCAGCAAGGTCATTGATATAAATTAGGAATAACAAAGGTCCAATTATCGAACAACTTTATAGAGGTGGATACCTTTGACAATTTTCAAATATTTAGGAACAATATCAGTTTGCAAAGATTTGGTAAAGATATCCATTTTTATTTTATTTTATTGAACATTTATTCAACTAGGCAAGTCAGTTAAGAACAAATTCTTATTTACAATGACGGCCTACCAAAAGGCCTCCTGCGGGGACGGGGGCTGGGATTAAAAATAAAACATTTATAAAATATAAATATAGGACAAAACACACATCATGACAAGAGAGACAACACAACAATACATAAAGAGAGACCTAAAGACAACAACATAGCAAGGCAGAAACACATGACACCACTGCATGGTCAACACAACATAACAACAACATGGAAGTAACACAACATGGTAGCAGCAAAAAACATGGTACAAACATTATTGGGCACAGACAACAGCACAAAAGGCAAGAAGGTTTAGACAACAACACATTACACAAAGCAGCCACAACTGTCAGTAAGAGTGTCCATGACTGAGTCTTTGAATGAAGAGATTGAGATAAAACTTTACAGTTAGAGGCTCAGAAATCAAAGAAGGGCACCTATTGGTAGATCGTTTATTTTAAAAAAATCCCTTTGAGCATGGTTCAGTTATTAATTACACTATGGATAGTGTATCAATACACCCAGTCACTACAAAGATCAAGGCGTCGTTCCTAACTCAGTTGCTGGAGAGGATGGAAAGCGCTCAGGGATTTCACCATGGTGACTTTAAGACAGTTACAGAGTTCAATGGCTTTTAGAGGAGAAAACTAAGGATGTGTCACGACTTCCGCCGAAGTCGGTTCCTCTCCTTGTTCGGGCGGCGCTCGCCGGTCTTCTAGCCATCATCGATCCACTTTTCATTTTCCATTTGTTTTGTCTTGTCTTCTCACACACCTGGTCTTAATATCCCTCAATACATCCCCCCATGTCTTTGTGTTTATTGTAAGTGCATGTGCACGTTTTCTCTGGTGCGCGATGGGTTTTGTACCCATTTCTTTATTGTTCTGGTTTCCTGTGGTTTTATGAATAAAACTGCTCTGCTGATTACCCAGTTTTGCTCTCCTGTGCCTGACTTCTCTGCCGCCAGTTACGCACTCCCTTACAGGATGGATCAACAACATTGTAGTTATTCCACAATACTAACCTAAATGAAAGAAAAAAGGAAGCCTGTTTAGAATACAAATATTCCAAAGCATGCATCCTGTTTGCAATAAGGCACTAAAGTAAAACTGCAAAAAATGTGGCAAAGAAATTAACTTAATGTCTTAAATACAAAGTGCTATGTTTGGGGCAAATCCAACACAACACATCACTGAGTACCACTCTCCATATTTTCAAGCATGGTTGTGACTGCAACATGTTATGGGTATGCTTGTCTTCGGCAAGGGCTAAGGATTTTTAGGATAACAATAAATGGAATAGAGCTAAATACAGGCAAAATCCTAGAAGGAAAAAGTATTGGCCTCCTTTCTGATTTTCTCTATATTTGCACGTTTTTGATACTGAATGTTATCAGATCTTCAACCAAAACCTAATATTAGATAAAAGGAACCTGAGTTTACAAATAACAAAAAAAATATACTTATTTTATTTATTTAATTAACAAAGTTATGCAACACCCAATCCCCTGTGTGAAAAAGTAATTGCCTCCTTACACTCAATGACTGGTTGTGCCACCTTTAGATGCAATGACTGCAATCAAATGCTTCCTGTAGTTGTTGTGCAGTCTCTCACATTGCTGTGGAGGAATTTTGGCCCACTCTTGCATGCAGAACTGCTTAAATTCAGTGACATTTGTCGGTTTTCAAGCATGAATTACTTATTTCACGTTCATCTGAGATACATATTCTCCCAAAAGACAATAATTGAGTTGGTTTATTTATCCAGTAGGTGGAGAAGTGGAAAATTCCACTTCAAGAGTCAAGAACCAAGACTGTAAGAATACATGCTCTGTAGGACTGACTGTAAAAACATAGTAAAACTCTGTGGAGGCTATCAGTAACGGAATTAATGGAATGGTATCAAACATGCCGTTTCCATGTGTTTGATCCCATTCCATTTACTCCTCCCCTCATCAGCCTCCACTGGTAAAACTACATACCCATGGCACACACCCATGACCTCTGGTTTATTATTATCAGCTTCAGCCAATAACACCTCACACCATCTCAGGTACAATAACACATAGTGACAAGAGCAGTGGAAACTGTAACAACTTATAGAGCACAGATTATAGATTTCAGCAGGAATCACTTTAGTCCTTCCCATGTTATATTTTAATGTATATTATAACTTGTGCAATAGGATTCAATCAACATTGACATTGTAACTATGAAGAAATCCCCCCCCCAAAAAATGAATTTTATTTAAAAATGATACTTATAAACAAAATCCTTTTTAGAATTAGCCATTGGAAGTCAGACAAAACAAAACAACCAACTGCAGATGGAAGCTAAAAACTTTGACAAATAAAACGAATGCCAATGTCTTTAAACTGTAGGAGAAAAAACAGGCAAAATCTAACAACTGCAGAGCTGCCTTGAAAAAACAGGAGCTGCCTACTCCTACACTCTGTCAGTAAGCAAACATTTTAGTCAACTTTATGGAATGTAATATGGTATAGTTAGTAGGGCCTGGATGTTGCTCTGGAGGCATTTGCACACTGCCTGGAAAAATGGAAAAGAATCTGTCTCTATCTAACTATCATAGATGGTCTAGAGGATTTCAGTCTCCATAAGCATTACACCCTAATATCAAAGTAATCTTACTTTTCTCAACAGACAGACAATGTGTGCATGTTCTGTACGTATCCCAATGATGTAATTTACATGTAGTAGATATTATAAGATACCTTGAAAAGGAAAACTGGTCCCTGTGACTGGTTTGTTTTTTTAATGATCGCAGTCCATAGATCTAGCTCAATGAATTCAAGCAAAGCAGGGCCTCTGCACTGGATTACGCCCACAAAGCTATTCATTGAAGACAAACTATCACTAAACGACTCATTAAATCTTCTATAGGGTGAGGTGTGAAAAAACACCATTGCCTTTAAGATGGTACGTGTGGAAAAAAAAAACATTGCCTTTAAGATGGTACGTGTGAAAAAAACAACATGGATGGTTGCGTGTTTCTAGGAGATGAATTTGTCTCTAGTAAGTCTTGTAATAATGCTCTCATACTGCACAGATTCAAAAGCCATCATTACAGGCATCAGTTATAATGGCAACCAGCACGTGCAGGCTTATATCAATAACATAACAAAAGTTAGCTAAAACTGAGTGATTCAATTTCTAAATCTTCACCCTAAGGAGGGTCTCTCGCCAAGCCGTGACAATGCCAAAATAACAGATTCCAGAGATCTACACACCTGGTATGTTTTGTAGATTTTTTTTTAAAGGCATGTAATTAAAACACTAAACTCATGTTGCTCTACCATGTACTCTGAAATGAGGAGGCGAATGAAAAGGGATGCAACTTCAAGTCAACGAAAATGTGTGGAAGGTGAGAGAAGGAATATCCACCAGGCTAGCAAGTCCAACATAAGCCCCCCAGAAACACCCTCTCCTCTGACAGCAACAATATCCAACTCTAGACCAGTGTTTCCCAACGCTGGTCCTGGAGTGCCCCCAACCGAGGGTGCACCTTCGGTTTTAGAAGAGTGGGGGACATTATTATTATTATTATCAATTTCTTTTTATCCAGTCGGATAAACACTCCAAACAGCCTTAACCGACATCTCGTAGGCTCCACGTGGTCCTAAAGCACACCGTTGCCTCATTTTGTATCACATTCAAATGATAGAACTGAGGGAGACAAAAATGACATTTCAGAACTTGAAAGTACCCAGTGAAAGTTGCGCCCCTGCCCACAACAGCATACATTTTATTGTCAGCCTGATTCAACTTGTCAGCTAATCATCAAGCCCTCAATGAGTTAAATGAGGTGTGTTTGACAAGGGCTACCGCAAAACTGTGTACTGTTGGGGGTACTCGAGGACCAGGGTTGGGAAACACTGTTCTAGACCAGGGATCATCAACTAGATTCAGCAGCAGCGAATGGTCGGGGGGCCGGAACAAAATTACAAATCATTTGTAGACTGCAAATTGACCGCAAGAAGCCCAAACAGATATAATGCTTGACTAAAACATAATCATTTCAAACCTTGCTTACATTTGTATACGATCACGTGTCTCTCTATTATTACACTGCTGAGCGGCGCAGCGGTCTAAGGCACTGCATCTCAGTGATTGAGGTGTCACTACAGACACCCCGATTCAAATCCAGGCTGTATCACAACCAGCCGTGATTGGGAGTCCCATAGGGCGGCGCACAGTTGTCCGTGTTTGGCCGGTGTAGGCCATCATTGTCAATAAGAATTTGTTCTCAACTTCCTTGCCTAGTTAAACAAAGGATCAATTTAAAATAAAATAAATATTTGCGTGGGAATACTTGGGAACAGATTTCTTAAATTAAAATTAATTGTAGCTGATTTCCTGGTGTTTCTACAATCTTTTAATCTTGATGGTTGTACAGTTGTCTCAAATAAAACTGTGAAGGACCTCGGCGTTACTCTGGACCCTGATCTCTCATTTGACAAACATATTAAGACTGTTTCAAGGACAGCTTTTTTCCATCTACGTAACATTGCAAAAATCAGACACTTTCTGTCCAAAAATGATGCAGAAAAATGTATCCATGCTTTTGTCACTTCTAGGTTAGACTACTGCAATGATCTTGTCACGATCGTGTGGAGGATTGATGGACCAAAACGCAGCTTTAGGAAAATAAGCCATCTCCTTTTTATTAAACGAAGAAGGCAAACGAAACAAAAACACTTAAACAAAACAAGAAAACGATCGTGAAGCTAAACAACGATGTGCACACACTGGCTACAAACGTATCACATAGACAACTACTCACCACAAATGAAAGCCTATGGCTACCCTAAATAAGGCTCCCAATCAGAGACAACCGAAATCAGCTGTCTCTAATTGGGAACTCATTCAGGTAACCATAGACTCTCCTAGACAACTAAACATACATAGACAACGCTAGACACCTGTACTCAACACAAACCCATATACTACACCCAACAACCCCTTTACCATAGAATCACCCAAAAACAACAAAACACAAACATTCCCCATGTCACACCCTGACCTAACTAAAATAATAAAGAAAACAAAGAATACTAAGGCCAGGGCGTGACAGATCTACTTCCCGGCTACCCGGATAAAGCACTAAATAAACTTCTGTTAGTTCTAAACACGGCTGCTAGAATCTTGACTAGAACCCCAAAATTTGGTCATATTACTCCAGTGCTAGCCTCTCTACACTGGCTTCCTGTTAAGGCAAGGGCTGATTTCAAGGTTTTACTGCTAACCTACAAAGCATTACATGGGCTTGCTCCTACCTATCTTTACGATTTGGTCCTGCCGTACATACCTACACGTACGCTACGGTCACAAGATGCAGGCCTGTCCCTAGAATTTCAAAGCAAACAGTTGGAGGCAGGGCTTTCTCCTATAGAGCTCCATTTGTATGGAATGGTCTGCCTACCCATGTGAGAGACGCAGACTTGGTCTCAATCTTTAAGTCTTTATTGAAGACTCATCTCTTCAGTAGGTCATATGATTGAGTATAGTCTGGCCCAGGAGTGTGAAGGTGAACGGAAAGGCACTGGAGCAACGAACCGCCCTTGCTGTCTGTGCCTGGCCGGTTCCCCTCTCTCCACTGGGATTCTCTGCCTCTAACCCTATTACAGGGGCTGAGTCACTGGCTTACTGATGCTCTTTCATGCCGTCCCTAGGAGGGGTGAGTCACTTGAGTGGGTTGAGTCACTGACGTGATCTTCCTGTCTGGGTTGGAGCCCTCCCTTGGGTTGTGCCGTGGCGGAGATCTTTGTGGGCTATACTCAGCCTTGTCTCAGGATGGTAAGTTGGTGGTTGAAGATATCCCTCTAGTGGTGTGGGGGCTGTGCTTTGGAAAAGTGGGTGGGGTTATATCCTGCCTGTTTGGCCCTGTCCGGGGGTATCGTCGGATTGGGCCACAGTGTCTCCCGACCCCTCCTATCTCAGCCTCCAGTATTTATGCTGCAGTAGTTTATGTGTCGGGGGGCTAAGGTCAGTCTGTTATATCTGGAGTATTTCTCCTGTCTTATCCGGTGTCCTGTGTGAATTTAAGTATGCTCTCTCTAATTCTCTCTCTTTCTTTCTCTCTCTTTCTTTCTTTCTTTCTTTCTTTCTTTCACTCTTTCTTTCTTTCTTTCTCTCTTTCTTTCTTTCTCTCTCTCGGAGGACCTGAGCCCTAGGACCATTCCTCAGGACTACCTGGCCGGATGACTCCTTGCTGTCCCCAGTCCACCTGGCCGTGCTGCTGCTCCAGTTCCAACTGTTCTGCCTGCGGCTATGGAACCCTGACCTGTTCACCGGACGTGCTACCTGTCCCAGACCTGCTGTTTTCAACTCTCTAGAGACAGTAGGAGCGGTAGAGATACTCTGAATGATCGGCTACGAAAAGCCAACTGACATTTACTCCTGAGGTGCTGACCTGTTGCACCCTCGACATCCACTGTGATTATTTGACCCTGCTGATCATATATGAACATTTGAACATCTTGGCAATGTTCTCTTATAATCTCCACCCGGCACAGCCAGAAGAGGACTCCTCATGATTCTACGCATGCATTGCTTGCTGTTTGGGGTTTGAGGCTGGGTTTCTGTACAGCACTTTGAGATTTCAGCTGATGTAAGAAGCTTTATAAATACATTTGATTTGATTTGATTTTGTGTCCAACACAAAAAAATGATAATCATTAAAAAATATATATATATTTTTTTTGCTCAGAAACCATCTGCGGGCCAAATTCGGGCCACCAGTTGGGGAACCCTGCTGTAGACTATAGAAGAAAAAGGAATGTCATGATTGAACGCAACTAAATTACTTATTTTGTGTGAAATGATGATGAATATCACAATCATACCCATATGGCAGCATATCCACAGGGTTGACCCGTCACAACCAACAGGAACGAGCATCACCCCCCTCAACCACTTGCCCAATAGACAACGCAGGCATTTCCATCTACTAAAACAACCTAAAAGTACACAAACACTAACTACCACAGCAGCAGAGGAACAACTTGAGCTATGCTGTAGTTTGTATTCCGTTCCCGCCCTTCAGACACATATTGCACATATGGGACTGACCAGAGTTCGAATCCAGGTCTCCCGAGTGCGACTGTACTATATTAGCCTTTTGAGCTAAAGCCTAGGCATTAAGTCGGGGAGCTAACACAACTCTCCAGGTTTCAGAGAAGGTTCAAGATCATGCGAGCGTGGTCCACTGAACCAACCCTGTTACACACAGAGCAACTGGCCTTACCTTTCCTGGCCCTGGAGAAGAGCTTGACACTGACGGGAGAGGTGGAGGTGGAGTTAGAGGTAGAGTCCCTGGAGGAGGAGCGGAAGATGCCACTGAAGCTCAGGCGACGAGACGACTTGGGTGGGGAGTCCTGTTGGGACGAAGGGTAGGGGGAGATGGTTTTGGGGGAGCCTGGGCTGTTCTTGGTCCTGGCAGGGGCTGACTTGGGACTGGAGGGCCGACTGAAGGGTCCCCGGGTGAAGAAACCTTTCGTCGGGCTTACTGAGTGACAACTCCCTCCACCCTGAGGGAGAAAACAAAGAGTTAACTTATTACGTCTGAGATCCCGTTAACGGGATCGACTTGACAACAGCCAGTGAAAGTGCAGGGCGCCAAATTCAAACAACAGAAATCTCATAATTAAAATTCCTCAAACATACAAGTATTTTACACCATTTTAAAGATAAACTTGTTGTAAATCCAGCCACAGTGTCCGATTTCAAAAAGGCTTTACGACGAAAGCACACCAAACGATTATGTTAGGTCAGTACCTAGTCACAGAAAAGCACAGCCATTTTTCCAGCCAAAGAGAGGAGTCACCAAAAGCAGCCTTTGATGATCTTCATCAGATGACACTCATAAGACTTCATGTTACACAATACATGTATGTTTTGTTCGATAAAGTTCATATTTATATCCAATAATCTTAGTTTACATTGGCGCGTTATGTTCAGTAATGTTTTGCCTCCAAAACATCCAGTGATTTTGCAGAGTCACATCAATTTGCAGAAATACTCATAAACATTGATAAAAGATACAAGTGTTTTACATGGAATTTTAGATAAACTTCTCCTTAATGCAACCGTTGTGTCAGATTTCAAAAAAACTTTATGGAAAAAGCACACCATGCTATAATCTGAGTACAGCGCTCAGAGCCCAAACAAGCCATAGAGATATCCGCCATGTTGTGGAATCAACAGAAGTCAGAAATAGTATTATAAATATTCACTTACCTTTGATGATCTTTATCAGAATGCACTCCCAGGAATCTCAGTTCCACAATAAATGTTTGTTTTGTTCGATAACGTCCATAATTTATGTCCAAATATCTCCTTTTTGTTCGCGCGTTTAGTTCCAAAATCCAAATTGATGACGCGCAGGTCAGACGGAAAGTCAAAAAATTCCATTACAGTTTGTAGAAACATGTCAAACGATGTAAAGAATCAATATTTAGGATGTTTTTAACATAAATCTTCAAAAATGTTTCAAACGGAGAATTCCTTTGTCTTCAGAAATGCGATGGAACGCAGGTCGCTCTCACGGGAGCGCACATGACCAGCTCATACCAGACACCTGACTCAAAGAGCTCTCCTTCTCTCATTCTTCACAATAGAAGCATCAAACAAGGTTCTAAAGACTGTTGACATCTAGTGGAAGCCTTAGGAAGTGCAATATGACCCCATAGATCCTGTATATTGGATAGGCAAACCTACAAACCTCAGATTTCCCACTTCCTGGTTGGATTTTTTCTCAGGTTTTTGCCTGCCACATGAGTTCTGTTATACTCACAGACATCATTCAAACAGTTTTAGAAACTTCAGAGTGTTTTCTATCCAAATCGAATCTAATAATATGCATATATTAGCTTCTGGGACTGAGTAGCAGGCAGTTTACTCTGGGCACCTTATTCATCTAAGGTACTCAATACTGCCCCCAGCCGTAAGAAGTTAACCGATTGCTTTGCAGGTAATGTGTTTTTTTTCTACTCTCTTTTGACAACACAGCCCCACAGCAGCGAGCTGAGAGAGTGTCGATTAAGATCCAGACTATGTTTGACAGGTTAATATTCCGTGAGTGAATATTTTCTAAAGCCATAATTCCCATGTTACATCAGTCCAGAATCTACAGTACAAATTTTAATCTAGTGTAATTGTGCATATTCTGAAGTTACTGTGGCAAGACATTGATGTAGGTACATCACAGAAAAGTAGCTTGAAACTCTAATATACACAAAATGCACAATTCTATATAGCTATTCAACTACTCAAATGTTATTTCATGCCATTCCTTATTAAGAGGAAATAGCTCCCACTATCTGTTTCAAGAGATAGATACAATCAAGAAAACATATTAAACCTGGTTTTCTATCACTCTACCATTCATGGGGGTGTCCAATCTTCAATACACAAAGGCAGGGACTTTGTGAAGCCTAAAAAGTGGGTTCAATGCCACAAAAATGCTGTCCTGATTTACAAGTTTCTTGTAATGTTTTCCTGGTCAGATAGATAGAGTATTGATTATTAGCAGGACTACGAACTAAAGCTGGGAAATAAACCAACAGTTATCGATACCCAACAAACCGACCACTTATCATGGACAATTTGCTGATATAGTTAATTCCAATTAATAACCTATAGGGCCCTACTAGAGAAATGTGAAGTTTCAAATGTAATAAGTTTGCTATGGGTGTTTGTTGATGGGGAAATTGATATCTACAATATTCAAAGTAGGAGTAGTAGTTACCCCCTACAGGCGATTTCCGTGGACCCGCGGAAATCTAAATAGTGTAATAAAAAAATCCCATCAAAATTTGTCAATTTAAACTAAAGATATGTTTTTTTTTGCATTGCATTTGCACTCAATCCAACACATCCGCCAATGTCACACTTCCGCATCTGCAGTGAAAGGTGGCAGAGCTAGAGCAGTGTTTGAGACGGCCCACAAGCCCAAAACTTTATGGAAAGGTGAGACTCTCACGAACATGATGGCGTTCTCTGTTTTGTTCTATGATCCAACAAGCGTCTTGGGACTCATCTGAAGTCGGTACAGCCAATCTGCCAACTTCTGTCTGGAGCGTCCAAACAGTTGGGGCTACACCCTAATATGACCCCTCTGTGGAAAGGTGAGACTCTCACAAACACGTACATGTCGGTTGTTTTGCTCTAGGATTCCCATAAGCCTCGTCTGAATGGTACCAGTTTTTTTTTATGAATGGAAGTATATATGGAGATAGTTTAATGCCAAAAAAAGAGGTTAATATACAGTTGAAGTCAGAAGTTTACATACACCTTAGCCAAATACATATAAACTCCATTCCTGACATTTAATCCTAGAAAAAAATCCCTGACCTAGATCAGTTAGGATCACCACTTTATTTTAAGAATGTGAAATGTCAGAATAATAGTAGAAATAATGATTTCTTTCATATTTTATTTATTTCATCACATTCCCAGTGGGTCAGAAGTTTACATACACTCCATTAGTATTTGGTAGCATTGCCTTTAAATTGTTTCACTTGGGTCAAACGTTTTGGGTAGCCTTCCACAAGCTTCCCACGATAAGTTGGGTGAATTTTGGCCCATTCCTCCTGACAGAGCTGGTGTAACTGAGTCAGGTTTGTAGGCTTCCTTGCTCGCACACGCTTTTTCAGTTCTGCCCACACATTTTCTATGGGATTGAGGTCAAGGCTTTGTGATGGCCACTCCAATACCTTGACTTTGTTGTCTTTAAGCCATTTTCCCACAGCTTTGGAAGTATGCTTGGGGTCAATGTCCATTTGGAAGACCCATTTTCAACCAAGCTTTAACTTCCTGACTGATGTCTTGAGATGTTGCTTCAATACATCCACATAATTTTCCATTTTCATGATGCCATCTATTTTGTGAAGTGCACCAGTCTCTCTTGCAGCAAAGCACCCCCACAACATGATGCTGCCACCCCCATGCTTCACGGTTGGGATGGTGTTCTTCAGCTTGCAAGCATCCCCCTTTTTCCTCCAAACATAACGAGGGTCATTATGGCCAAACAATTCTATTTTTGTTTCATCAGACCAGAGGACATTTCTACAAAAAGTACGATCTTTGTCCCCATGTACAGTTGCAAACCGTAGTCTGGCTTTTTTATGCAGGTTTTGGAGCAGTGGATTCTTCCTTGCTGAGTGGCCTTTCAAGTTATGTTGATATAGGACATTGTTTAACTGTGGATATAGATACTTTTGTACCTGTTTTCTCCTGCATCTTCAAAAGGTCCTTTGCTGTTGTTCTGGGATTGATTTGCACTTTGGCACCAAAGTACGTTCATCTCTAGGAGACAGAATGCATGTCCTTCCTGAGCGGTATGAATGCTGCTTGGTCCCATGGTGTTTACACTTGCGTACTATTGTTTGTACAGATGAACGTGGTACCTTCAGGCATTTGGAAATTGCTCCCAAGGATGAACCAGACTTGTGGAGGTCTCCAATTTTTTTTCTGAAGTCAAGCAGAGAGGCATTGAGTTTGAAGGTAGGCCTTGAAATGCATCCACAGGTACACCTCCAATTGAGTCAAATGATGTCAATTAGCATATCAGAAGGTTCTAAAGCCATGACATCCTTTTCTGGAATTTTACAAGCTGTTTAAAGGCACAGTCAACTTAGTTTATGTAAACTTCTGACCCACTGGAATTGTGATACAGTGAATTATAAGTGAAATAATCTGTAAATTAACAATTGTTGGAAAAATTACTTGTGCCATGCACAATATGTATATGTTTATTTTTTATTTTTATTTCACCTTTATTTAACCAGGTAGGCTAGTTGAGAACAAGTTCTCATTTGCAACTGCGACCTGGCCAAGATAAAGCATAGCAGTGTGAACAGACAACAACACAGAGTTACACATGGAGTAAACAATAAACAAGTCAATAACATGGTAGAAAAAAGAGAATCTATATACAATGTGTGCAAAAGGCATGAGGTAGGCAATAAATCGAATAATTACAATTTAGCAGATTAACACTGGAGTGGTAAATCATCAGATGATCATGTGCAAGAAGAGATACTGGTGTGCAAAAGAGCAGAAAAGTAAATAAATAAAAGCAGTATGGGGGTGAGGTAGGTAAATTGGGTGGGTAGTTTACAGATGGACTATGTACAGCTGCAGCGATCGGTTAGCTGCTCGGATAGCAGATTTTTAAAGTTGTTGAGGGAGATAAAAGTCTCCAACTTCAGAGATTTTTGCAATTCGTTCCAGTCGCAGGCAGCAGAGAACTGGAAGGAAAGGCGTCCAAATGAGGTATTGGCTTTAGGGATGATCAGTGAGATACACCTGCTGGAGCGCGTGCTACGGGTGGGTGTAGCCATCGTGACCAGTGAACTGAGATAAGGCGGCACTTTACCTAGCATAGCCTTGTAGATGACCTGGAGCCAGTGGGTCTGACGACGAACATGTAGCGAGGGCCAGCCGACTAGGGCATACGGGTCGCAGTGGTGGGTCGTATAAGGTGCTTTAGTAACAAAACGGATGGCACTGTGATAAACTGCATCCAGTTTGCTGAGTAGAGTATTGGAAGCTATTTTGTAGATGACATCGCCGAAGTCGAGGATCGGTAGGATAGTCAGTTTTACTAGGGTAAGTTTGGCGGCGTGAGTGAAGGAGGCTTTGTTCCGGAATAGAAAGCCGACTCTAGATTTGATTTTGGATTGGAGATGTTTGATATGAGTCTGGAAGGAGAGTTTGCAGTCTAGCCATACACCTAGGTACTTATAGATGTCCACATATTCTAGGTCGGAACCGTCCAGGGTGGTGATGCTAGTCGGGCGTGCGGGTGCAGGCAGCGAACGGTTGAAAAGCATGCATTTGGTTTTACTAGCGTTTAAGAGCAGTTGGAGGCCACGGAAGGAGTGTTGTATGGCATTGAAGCTCGTTTGGAGGTTAGATAGCACAGTGTCCAGGGAAGGGCCGGAAGTATACAGAATGGTGTCGTCTGCGTAGAGGTGGATCAGGGAATCGCCCGCAGCAAGAGCAACATCATTGATGTATACAGAGAAAAGAGTCGGCCCGAGAATTGAACCCTGTGGTACCCCCATAGAGACTGCCGGAGGACCGGACAACATGCCCTCCGATTTGACACACTGAACTCTGTCTGCAAAGTAGTTGGTGAACCAGGCAAGGCAGTCATTAGAAAAACCGAGGCTATTGAGTCTGCCGATAAGAATATGGTGATTGACAGAGTCGAAAGCCTTGGCCAGGTCGATGAAGACGGCTGCACAGTAATGTCTTTTATCGATGGCAGTTATGATATCGTTTAGTACCTTGAGCGTGGCTGAGGTGCACCCGTGACCGGCTCGGAAACCGGATTGCACAGCGGAGAAGGTACGGTGGGATTCGAGATGGTCAGTGATCTGTTTGTTGACTTGGCTTTCGAAGACCTTAGCTAGGCAGGGCAGGATGGATATAGGTCTGTAACAGTTTGGGTCCAGGGTGTCTCCCCCTTTGAAGAGGGGGATGACAGCGGCAGCTTTCCAATCCTTGGGGATCTCAGATGATACGAAGGAGAGGTTGAACAGGCTGGTAATAGGGGGTGCGACAATGGCGGCGGACAGTTTCAGAAATAGGGGGTCCAGATTGTCAAGCCCAGCTGATTTGTATGGGTCCAGGTTTTCCAGCTCTTTCAGGACATCTGCTATCTGGATATGGGTAAAGGAGAAGCTGGGGAGGCTTGGGCGAGTAGCAGCGGGGGGGGCGGGGCTGTTGGCCAAGGTTGGAGTCGCCAGGTGGAAGGCATGGCCAGCCATTGAGAAATGTTTGTTGAAGTTTTCGATTATCACGGACTTATCAGTGGTGACCGTGTTATCTAGCCTCAGTGCAGTGGGCAGCTGGGAGGAGGTGCTCTTGTTTTCCATGGACTTTACAGTATCCCAGAACTTTTTGGAGTTAGAGCTACAGGATGCAAATTTCTGCTTGAAAAAGCTGGCCTTTGCTTTCCTGACTGACTGCGTGTATTGGTTCCTGACTTCCCTGAACAGTTGCATATCGCGGGGGCTCTTCGATGCTATTGCAGTTCGCCACAGGATGTTTTTGTGCTGGTCGAGGGCAGTCAGGTCTGGAGTGAACCAAGGGCTATATCTGTTCTTGGTTCTGCATTTTTTGAACGGAGCATGCTTGTCTAATATGGTGAGGAAGTAACTTTTAAAGAATGACCAGGCATCCTCAACTGACGGGATGAGGTCAATATCCTTCCAGGGTACCCGGGCCAGGTCGATTAGAAAGGCCTGCTCGTATTTTTTGTACCTGTCAAAAGTTTGGACAACCTCATGCTAATCACATTAGCCTATGTTAGCCTAACCGTCCCACAGGGGGGACACCTATCCCTTAGAGGGAAAGAGATTCCATAAATGTCCTTTTAACAAGGCACACCTGTTAATTGAAATGTATTCAGGGTGACTACCTCATGAAGGTGGTTGAGAATTTAAAATCTATTTTGATTTGTTTAACACCTTTTTGGTTACTACATGACAGGGCCTAGACTGTAGAGGGTTTTAAGGGTAATATAAAACAAATATTGAGGTGCACACTTATGCTATACATTTATGGTTCAATTCATCGTTATTGTGATAATTCAGTCAATTTATCGTGATATGGATTTTGGTTCATATCATCCAGCTCTCCTCTCCATTCGAAATCAGGGACATTCTTCAAATAATTTAAAATATGAATTTCCGTGCCAAAAGGTCTACTAAACTTGCCCCTTTCAGTAAGCAGCCGAGTTAGAGAGGGAGGTGCATCAAAAGCTTTTATTAATGCAAACTGTTCATTATCATTATCTAATAATGCAAAGAAGAGTCTGTTATGCCTGAGAGTTTCTGGGATAACAAGACGATTCCCAGAAATGTATTGTAGATCTTCTCGTTGACAGACTATGTAAACAAAGATTTTAGTCCTGAGTTAACCGAGATTAGGTCTTCGCTCAATAATTACAATGTTCAAGCCAAGTTCAAGCTCCCGACTTGGGGGCAAATAGTCCATTAACGACGAGAGATTAGAGCTAAAGGCTGGTGATGGCATTGGAGTAGATTAAAAAAATATGATAATTAAAAAATATAATCAATGTGAGGAGTGACTCAGCCTTCCCATTTATACATATTAATGTACCTATGGACATAGATGGCTTCAGGGTTGCATCAAATCACACGCATAAGCTTTTAAGGCATGCAGTAACAGTATAGAGAATTATATGAAGAACATTATACTGAGAATATACAGAAGCTGCAAGCAGCTATGGTGGGGTTCAAGCCCTATAGCACCACAGCGCCACCATTTGGACAATATTTACTAGTTGCCTTTGGATGAGCTACTTCTGTACTCAACATGCCTGCCAAATATCACAACTCAAATCAAACAGATCATGTGATACGCTTTTGATGGATTTTGGACCCGTTTTAATGATGTTAAACGTCTTCTTTTCCAGAACTATTGGAAGGATCGGCACCAGGTTTAGTATATAGCATCTATAGACGCACGTCTTTAAACGCAACATTTTACAAGACTGTAGCTTAAACAACATGGCCACTATCAGCCAATGAGCTTACATTAATGTTTTCCCCTGTCCAACATCTCCACCATGCAGCCAAACATAACCATACTCCTCAGGTTATTTAGACTCACATCCCTGAGCATGTGTGCCAATTCCATGACTCTGAGTCAAACAGATCAATAGATATAAATATGTGGCAATTATAGCGCCACCATGTGGTGTATCTGATTGTTCTTGTATATGTTGAGTCTTGACAGAGTTTGGAACATGCATATCAAGTTTTGTTTCAATATGAATAACCGTGCTTGATTTATAAGCTTTTATGTACCAGGTCACTCCCACTTTAATGTTTATTAGTCCATATTAGTCCATGTTGCTTGAGGTACTTGCCTAGAAAATGTTATATTGGGAGACCTTAGTCCATAGATGCTATATCAAGTTTCGTGCAGATCGGTCATTTGGTGCCAGAGTAGCTTAGTTGCTTCAACCCCTTAAAAGGGAAAGGGTAGTCGGAATGGACAGGTTATTCTTGCACTGTAATGCTGGTTTTGAACTGTAAACCACTAGGCCTATTACTCTGACTGAGAAAACAATATTTATTTACTTAATTTGATAAATGTCCAACCCTTTCTCATGTTCAGGTGTTACACAAACATGCTGATATACTCCATTTAAATGACATTGCAGCCTCATGTTTTTGGCCTATGTCCAAACCTTAAGCCATTCCCATGGCAAAGTTAGGAAAACAAAAAACATATGTACAAATACACACACACATGCTTGTGCACAAACACACACACCGAAATGTGTGTAAAGAAAAAACACAAGCCTGAGGTAAGGACATAATCGAAAATAACAATCTGGAAGAAATATGAGAAGCAATGCAGGGGCTATATTTACTATAAACAAACCTACTGTTGTGTATTAGGCACAGTTCAGCAACGAGGTAAAGCAACAGTCAGTATGAGAAACCATGGGAATAAAACATGATATGTACTAAATATAGTAAAACCTTGGGAGGGGAATAATCCACCACACTCTACATCCTTGAAAGCTATCATCTTATTTATCTTTCTCTACAGCCTTCACTGGTTTCCTTGCTGTTTTTCTCTGATTGATAGTCGTCCCTGTAGCTTCCGCTTCAAATCCAGGAAAAAGGAGTTGGAGCTTCATGCTCCAAGGTGAGAGATGGAGGACGACACAGAGAGGATTCTGTCTGAGATAAGACTTAACTCGTAAATATAAACACTGACTACACTAGAAGGGAACCACTATCATTGCATTTTCTGTTGTTCACATCCCAACACACCCTCACCTTCAATCAAGCAATACCGCACAAGGTTATGTATAGGCAGGGGTGCAACTTTGGTTTTAGAAGTGGGGGGCATCAAATATACTTGTCATTTTTTAATTTTTTAATCCGGTCGGATAAGCACTCCGCTCGGAGGCGTTCGCATGGTTCTAAAGCACATTGTTGCTTCGTTTTGTATCACATTCCAAAGATAAAACTGGGGGGGACAAAAATGCAATATCAGAATGTGGGGGGACGCAGTGAAAGTTGTGCTCCAGTGAAAGTTGTGCTCCTGTGTATAGGCCTACCATACAGCACGGTTTCATCTAGCATTAGGCAAGGCGGGTGGCCACCTCACCTCTAGCTCTCTTGCCCTACACTTAAATGAGTTTGGCTTCTATTGGTTTCAACTGAACCTATTGGTGCTAGGATGTTGCTTTGCCTAACAACAGTGGCCTAACAACACAAAGAGTTAACCTCTCTGGGATCGTTCGGGATGCTAGCGTCCCACCTAGACAACAGCCAGTGAAATTGTAGGGCGCCAAATTCAAACAACAGAAATCTCATAATTAAAATTCCTCAAACATACAAGTATTTTACACCATTTTACACCATCTCGTTAATCCAACCACAGTGTCCGATTTCAAAAAGGCTTTACGGCTAAAGCACAACATATCATTATGTTAGGACAGCGCCTAGTCACAGAAAGCATTCAGCCATTTTCCAACCAAAGAGAGGTGTCACAAAAAGCAGAAATATAGATAAAATGAATCACTAACCTTTGACGATCTTCATCAGATGACACTCGCAGGACTCAATGTTACACAATACATGTAAGTTTTGTTCGATAAAGTTCCTATTTACATCCAAAAACCTCAGGGTTACATTGGAGCCATGTTCAGAAATGCCTCCAAAACATCCAAAGAAATTGCAGAGAGCCACATCAAATAACAGAAATACTCATCATAAACTTTGATGAAAGATACATGTTTTACATTGAATTAAAGATCAACTTGTTCTTAATGCAACCGCTGTGTCAGAATCCAAAAAAGCTCTACAGCAAAAGCACAATATTCAATAATCTGAGTACAGCGTTCAGCCACCAAAGCAAGCCATACAGTTACCCGCCAAATTGTGAGTCAACAAAAGTCAGAAACGCCCACGTGACAGCGCAGTAAACAACTCATTGGCCTCAGCCTAGTCCACTTGAAACAGCTCTTATTTGACCCCCTTCCACAATAGAAGCCTCAAAACTTTCTAAACACTGTTGACATCTGCTGGAAGCCTTGGGAAGTGCAATCTGGCCCCATAGACACAGCATATTGGATAGACAATCACTTATATGAAACTACAAACCTCAGATTTCCCACTTCCTGGTTGGATTTGTCTCAGGTTTTCGCCTGCCATATCAGTTCTGTTATACTCATAGACATTATTTTAACAGTTTTGGAAACTGTAGAGTGTTTTCTATCCAAATCTACTAGTTATATGCATATCATAGCTTCTGGGCCTGGGTAACAAGCAGTTTACTCTGGGCACCTTTTTCATCCAAGCTACTCAATACTGACCCCCTTTCCCAAAGAAGTTTTTAAGAGGCTTCATTCCAGACTAGGTTGTTAGAACACAGTGTAAGACTGGTAGCCTTGGAGAGCATTGGGCCAGTAACCAAAAAGTCAATGGTTTGAATGTGTCATTGTGCAAAGCACTTAACCCTAATTGCTCCTTTAAGTCACTCTGGATAAGAGGAACGAATTAGATTATTGATTGCATTTGGAACAATGCCAAGTATGAGACATCCATCTCTGAATGGCACCACCTGGGAGATCTTCAGTCCTTTTATTGACAGGTAGGCCTTCTGTAACATGTCTCCTAATGGCATCTCTGCCACGCTATTAATTGAAAAATGTGTGCACGTACAACTATCAGAATGTGTCTTGGTGAGTTTGTGTGTGGGAGTTCAAAAATAGGTCACCCTCCTCAACTGTCACATCTGCTCCCACTACGCCCTCTGGTGTCAATCCGGTGTTGTCCTAACATTCAGTTCACTCCCTGTGTTCTCTCCCTGCAGGCCTACTGTAACATGTCTCCTAATGACATCTCTGACACTTTATTAATTGAAAAATGTGTTCTCTCTCTCTCTCTCTCTCTCTCTCTCTCTCTCTCTCTCTCTCTCTCTCTCTCTCTCTCTCTCTCTCTCTCTCTCTCTCTCTCTCTCTCTCTCTCTCTCTCTCTCTCTCTCTCTCTCTCTCTCTCTCTCTCTCTCTCTCTCTCTCTCTCTCTCTCTCTCTCTCTCTCTCTCTCTCTCTCTCTCTCTCTCTCCTCTCTCTCTCTCTCTCTCTCTCTCTCACACACACACACACACACACACACACACACACACACACACACACACACACACACACACACACACACACACACACACACACACACACACACACACACACACACACACACACACACACACACACACACA
This sequence comes from Salvelinus fontinalis, assembly GCF_029448725.1. Taxonomy (NCBI): domain Eukaryota; kingdom Metazoa; phylum Chordata; class Actinopteri; order Salmoniformes; family Salmonidae; genus Salvelinus; species Salvelinus fontinalis. The sequence continues at coordinate 29,774,834 of NC_074689.1, forward strand.
CACACACACACACACATCATTTTTGTCCTCTCCTTGCAGTACCTCTCTGGCTCCTGTCTCCTGTTCCCCATCTTACCACCAACCACCTTGCTCTGGATATTACTCACCACCATTACCTTTGATTCCCCCCAGGACCTGTCCCCCTGTTCCTTGCTGCCAACTTTGCTGTGTTCACAGCACTTTGCTGTGTTCAATTGGGTTCCCTCCCTTCGCTCATCGTAACATCAGCACAAGTGCTCTCAGGTCCCGCTCTAACCCAATGACTCAGCACCAGTGCTCTCAGGTCCCGCTCTAACCCAATGACTCAGCACCAGGCTCTTAATTGACAGGTCTGGCTCAGCTTATGTCCTCAGTGTCACTGACCACATTATCCCCACAGAGCAGTCATCATATCAAAGGTGTCATGGGGTTTTTTCAGTGTGAAGTCAGGGCTATTCCCTGAATTTAAATAGGTAATGATGAAAGATTGAGGTTTAAATCAAGACTATGTTAATTGAGTTGGGGATGCTTTTAATTTCTATTTTCCTCAATGAAAACAGAATTGAAGTACCAAATGATGACCTTTGTGATTAACCCTAGCCTGGTCCAAAAATGTACTTGCTGTAGCCAACCACAGTATCATTGACACAATCACAAGAGAGGAGTTGGCTGAAGCACATCCAAACTGGATCACCAGGCTAAATGAACACCAACTATCTCTGCATTTCCTCCAAAATAAATATAGATATTTTCTCAGAGTACACTGAGCTGATGAGGGTGTACCTAGGGACATCACTTTACCTTCCGTATGCTGTCCGTATCTATATGGTCGGCATCTCTCTCCATGAAGGGCATGGCAAACGAGCTGAGGTCCTGTAGAATAAAGAGAGAGCATCAGGTTTAGATGGGTATTAGTATAAAAAGACCACCACCTTCACCTTCAATAATTTATCAGCAAAGGCAAACTACATAAAGTGGCAGAATCTGTTTGCCATGCCACCATTTGTATAACATCAAATTAGATTTCTAAAGTATGTATATTATAGACCTTAGAAATAGTTACAGACGCACACATATCATACCCCCCCCCCCCCCCCAAAAAAAAAAAAAAAATCTAACCTACCCTGTCATTGTAATGGTGAGAGGTTAGCATGTCTTGGGGTTATGATATTTGTGGGTCTGTAACTTTCTCACTCATCATTATTCACGTTTCATTCAGGACTATCCGTTATCATGGTAGCATCCACATTCATGTGGAAGTGTTTAGAAACATATTATATTCTTATTTACAATAAATGTGATTCCAAATTGGCACAATACAATATCTACCATTAACTTCTATTGGGCACAAAATAATCTGAAACACAACCAAAACAAACAGCAAATGCATCCCACAAGTTTGTAGAGCCACAAGCTTGATGTAATCATTGCATGTGCTAGGAATATGGGACCAAATACTTAACGTTTGACTACTTTAATACACATAAGTGAATTTGTCTTAATAATTTTAGTTCCCTAAAATGGGACCAAATACTTAACTTGTACAAAAAAGTATGTACAAAAAGTGCTTTCATTTCTAAACGTTTCACACAATATGGATGAAAATACCTTCAAATTAAAGCTGACAGTCTGCACTTTAACATCGTTGTATCATTTCAAATACAAAGTGTACAGAGACAAAACAACAACAAAATGGTCACTTTCCCAATACTTTTGGAGCTCACTGTATGTCATAAAATAAACACACACATTTCTTCAAGATATAAATAAATATTGTTTTAAAGCCCTAAAATAAAGTACACAGAACATCAAGCTTTCCGTTGCTGTGAGGGGGTTACTACAATCCATATTAGAATCAAAGGCAAACTTACACACAATGCCTCTCCGAGTTCTTTCTCCATGGAGCGGACTGTGAATGGAGAGTTTAATGGACAACGCTACTCAAAGAACCGCTTGGAATGAGTCCCATTGTGCAGTGTGCTAAACCTCATTAACATGCTAAAGCCCTACTAAACGTGAATCAGCGAGAATCAAATATCACACTTAGAACCCTAGAAATGACCACTGTCTCAATCGACAGCGACAAGACAGTTGTGAAGGGGGGTGGGGGGGTCCTGCCAGAGGTCAATGGTGTCACTCAAGCCATGCGAACCCTACTGATCTGTAAAATACATGTAGAACATTCTCAACAGAATTGTGTCAGGAGAACAAATCTTACCTAGATACAAATACCTCCTTGTTATTGATGACAACTGACTGTCCAATCTTGAGTGAATCAATCATGTGCACAAATTAAGGCCAGCCCCGTCCCTACACAATACCATTAATGATGACAGCCACAAATGAATGACATCCTAACTCCCAGAGATCCTCAGTGACATCACGGCCATCAAGGTGACCTTCAGCTCTAGTGACTCTAGTCTGGCAACATCTGTTCAACCTTGAAACCTGCGCCGGACCCCATCTTGGTGTCTGCTGTCTACAGTACACACTCTTAAAACGGAAAAAACACAGCCCAAGACACAACAACTCCAGGTTAGGCCTCTCCTCTGAAGGCCACATGACATCTACACACAATGAAAGTAAATTCCATAACATAGTGCTTAATCCTGATTGTATTATTTTGCATCTTGTATCACATGATTATATATATAAAATTTAAAAAAGATTGTAGATAATGAAACTTTTAAAGAAATGAAATGTATCCTGAGTCTCACCCTAGGAGCAGTGTTGGAGAAGCTACTCTGAAAATATAGCCTACCAAACTACAAATGACTTCACACTGTAAGTTGAGCTACATTAAAGATACTGTTAAGAAACATAGCTTACTGAACCACTACTTAACCACTACATCCAAACTACTTAGTGAAAAATTATCATATAGAAATGTTGAACACTTCAAATTGCAAAAATAGATCACTCTGGAGTAAAATGTTAACAGAATGTATAATTTAGCCGAGTAAACACAAAAATAGTATCATGTGAGAATTAGGTAGGTTTAATTCTGAATAAGAATGGAAATGATTGCCTACTATTTTCATACACTGATATTTTATTTTCATTTATCCCAAAAAAGTAGTCTACTTCCAGTAGTTAGCTACTGGCCAGCCCCGTCCAAATGGCAAAAAAGTCATTAACTACTGAAGATTTGAATTGGATTTTGTGCTTTCATTGCAGGCAAGCAGTAACACTGCGGTTTCTACTAATCAACTTATCCCAGTCATCAATCAAGACAGTGATGAATGGAATTTATTATGGCACATTTCTGTAAATGTGCCAGACTTAGCCAGCCAGACAGTTTTCATCTGTAGTCCCCAGTTTCCATCTGTAGACCCTGGGATCAGCTGTGTTACTGCTTGGTTGGAACAAAAGCCTCACTTACACCTGCCATTGTAGGGCAATATTATATTTCCCACCTCTGGTTTACAATATAGGGGGGTAATAATTCTACATCTGAAAAATAATGGCTACTAGAGTGGGTCCAGCTACTAGAGTGGGTCCAGCTACTAGAGTGGGTCCAGCTACTAGAGTGGGTCCAGCTACTAGAGTGGATCCATCTACTACAGTGGGTCCAGCTACTACAGTGAATACAACTCCCACAGTGGATCCAGCAACTATATATTCTGAGCAAGTCACATTTAGAATCTTGTAACAAAAATACCCAAAGGGACTTTGATTTTTCTTCTAAAGCACATGTTCCAATCCCCATTACCTCTCTGCATACCCTTAGACTAGAACACAAACCCAACTCAACACTCACACACTTGTAATTTACCTTCTACTCCAAAAGTGCAGAACGACTAGCAAAATCCCCTCTGCTGTGCATATGGTCCTGGAGCACTGAGGGTTCTTATCTACATACAGGCAAGAGAAGAATGACAACAAGTGGAGAAAAACCTTCCTTCCCCCAAGAGATGAGCTCACTTTGACCTGTCCTCAGCCGTGAAAATTAGTCTGTCTTTCGGATCAAGAGAAAAACCAATCTCCAGCGATGCTAATCTGTCTGAGCTTTAAAAATCACAACTCAAGTCTTATACCCTTACCCTTTCCATTCTCTGAGCGCAAGGCTAGTCCAGTGTTGCCTAACGAGTACTTAACTATGCTGTAATGAGATAGTCAACAAAAGTGCTGCCTTAAGCGCTTGCAAATCCTATTTGATGAATCTCAGGCCAGTCCCCGGGAGAAGACAGGTTAGACATGCAGGGCCGGGGTAGCACCAGAGAGAGAGAGAGAGAGCGAGAGAGCGAGAGAGCGAGAGATTTATTGGGTGAAAAGCCAAAATGTGCAGTTTTGGCAGCCAAATATGTGTCCTCCTGCCACAACCTGAGGGACAGCCAGTGAAAAATGCAAAGTAATGTTGATAATATTTCCCATTTAGCTTAGTTTTGTTTTGTCTTTCATACCAGGTCATATGTCTTCTCAGTCATGTTGACACTGGTCTACTACCATTGCTTTAATGTATTGTTGTTCTGATTAATATTGTTGTTGTAGCTGTTATTAATGGTAATCCCATGTCCACTACTACTATTATTATTGCTGTTGGTCCCACCATTTATTTATATATATTTTGTATATATATACACATATATTTTATTTTTATTTTTCGATATGTATACTTTGACAATGTAAGTAATAATGAACTTGCCATGTCAATAAAGTCAATTGAATTGAATTGAATTGAGAGAGAGAGAGAGACCAAGGACTGATCAGCCCAATCCACAGAAGTGGAGACAAATTTGATCCCAGTAACTGGGGGATATATGTCAACAGCAACCTTGTGAAAATCCTCTGCATTATCATTAACAGCAGACTCATAAATTTCCTCAGCGAAAACAATGTACTGAGCAAATGTGAAATTAGCTTTTTACCAAATGACTGACCACGTATTTACCCTGCACACCCTAATTGACAAACTCAATTTGGCATGAGGGTCCGCTATACAAATTGATAGAAAATGATTTTGGGGGAAAACCATTCAACATTATAAAATCCATGTACCCAAACAACAAGTGTATGGTTAAAATTGGCAAAAAACACACATTTCTTTCCACAGGGACAGGGGGTGAGACAGGGATGCCCCACCCCCTTCAACATATATATCAACGAATTTGCGGGGGCACTAGAACAATCCCAGCCTCACCATACTAGAATCTGAAGTCAAATGTCTACTGTTTGCTGATGATCTGGTGCTTCTGTCCCCAACCAAGGAGGGCCTACAGCAGCACTTAGATCTTCTGCACAGATTCTGTCAGACCTGGGCCCTGACAGTAAATCTCAGTAAGACAAAAATAATGGTGTTCCAAAAAAGGTACAATTGCCAGGACCATGAATACAAATTCCATCTAGACACCATTGCCCTAGAGCAGGTATTCCCAAACCCCCAGGGGTATGCGCAATGCCGTAGGGGGACGCCAAATAAAAATGTGAATCACATATACACACATATATATATATATATATATATACACTACTGTTTAAAAGTTTGGGGTCATTTTGATTCGGACATGTTTGACGTTGAGGAATTGAGGACTTTGAGGACCCTCTAATGTACTTGTCCTCTTGCTCAGTTGTGCACCAGGGCCTCCCACTCCTCTTTATATTCTGGTTAGGGCCAGTTTGTGCTCTTCTGTGAACGGAGTAGTACAGAGCGTTGTACGAGATCTTCAGTTTCTTGGCAATTTCTCGCATGGAATAGAACAAGAATAGACTGACGAGTTTCAGAAGACAGGTCTTTGTTTCTGGCCATTTTGCGCCTGTAATCGAACCCACAAATGCTGATGCTCCAGATACTCAACTAGTCTAAAGAAGGACAGTTTTATTGGTCCTTTAATCAGTACAACAGTTTCAGCTGTGCTAACACACTTGAAAAATGGTTTTCTGATGATCAATTAGCCTTTTAAAATGATAAACTTGGATTACCTAACAACGTGCCATTGGAACACAGGAGTGATGGTTGCTGATAATGGGCCTCTGTAAATGTTCCATTAAAAATCATTTGTTTCCAGCTACAATAGTCATTTACAACATTAACAATGTCTACACTGTATTTCAGATCAATTTGATGTAATTTTAAAGAACCAAAAATGTGCTTTTCTTTCAAAAACAAGGAAATTTCTAAGTGACCCCAAAGTTTTGAACGGCAGTGTATATCATTTTATTTTTACATTTTTATATATTTTTTCTTCACATTTTCAAACAGTCCATATATATTTTCCAACGGGGCTATACATTTGGGTGAGGTTTTTTTCTCGCCCGAGTAGCCTCGTTTCACTGCAAAACATCAAATTAAACCATCTAGTGTTCAGCGAAATAACAACACAAAGTCAAATACAGGTAACCTAGTGAAACAATTAACATCCAATCACATTAATCGTTACTTTCTCGTGGGAATTCCACTAACGGTCCGTATGTAGCCAAATGTAGTTGCTGCTCATGCTGGTATCTGTACTGATGGCGCAAAAGCCATGACACGGAGACATAGTGGGGTGGTAACGCACGTGCAAGTAGTTGCTCCCGACGGCATTTGGGTAGACTGCAGCATCCACCGAGAGGCTCTTGCTGCCAAGGGAATGCCTGACAGCATGAAAGACGTTTTGGTTATCAAGGGGAAGAAGTTTTGACAAGTTTTTTAAAATTGAAAGACGAGCTTAAAGTTTTCTTTACCGACCATAATTTTCATTTGTCTGCACGATGACAAGTTTTTCACACGACTGGCTTATCTGGTTGATGTTTTTTTCTAGTCTGAATGATCTGAATCTAGGATAACAGGGACTCTCTGCAACTAAACTCTGCAAAAAAAGAAACGTCCTCTCACTGTCAATGTGTAAATAATTGTATGAACATAACAAGATTCAACAACTGAGACATAAACTGAACAAGTTCCACAGACATGTGACTAACAGAAATTGATGAATGTGTCCCTGAACAAAGGGGGGTCAAAATCAAAAGTAACAGTCAGTATCTGGTGTGGCCACCAGCTGCATTAAGTACTGCAGAGCATCTCCTCCTCATGGACTGCACCAGATTTGCCAGTTCTTGCTGTGAGATGTTACCCCACTCTTCCACCAAAGGGACCTGCAAGTTAACGGACATTTCTGGGGGGAATGGCCCTAGCCCTCACCCTCCGATCCAACAGGTCCCAGACGTGCTCAATAGGATTGATATCCGGACTCTTCACTGGCCATAGAAGAACACTGACATATCTGTCTTGCAGGAAATCACGCACAGAACGAGCAGTATGGCTGGTGGCATTGTCATGCTGGAGGGTCATGTCAGGATGAGCCTGCAGGAAGGGTACCACATGAGGGAGGAGGATGTCTTCCCTGTAACGCACAGCATTGAGATTGCCTGCAATGACAACAAGCTCAGTCGAATGATGCTGTGACACACCGCCCCAGACCATGATAGACCCTCCACCTCCAAATCGATCCCGCTCCAGAGTACAGGTCTCGGTGTAACGCTCATTCCTTCGACGATAAACGCGAATCCAACCATCACCCCTGGTGAGACAAAACCGCGACTCTTCAGTGAAGAGCACTTTTTGCCAGTCCTGTCGGGTCCAGCGACGGTGGGTTTGTGCACGTAGGCAACGTTGTTGCAGGTGATGTTTGGATGTTCCAATCCTGTGGAGGTGTTGTTACACGTGGTCTGCCACTGCGAGGACGATCAGCTGTCCCTGTAGCACTGTCTTAGGCATCTCACATCTGCAGTCCTCATGCCTCTTTGCAGCATGCCTAAGGCACATTCACGCAGATGAGCAGGGACCATGGGCATCTTTCTTTTGGTGTTTTTCAGAGTCAGTAGAAATGCCTCTTTAATGTCCTAAGTTTTCATAACTGTGACCTTAATTGCCTACCGTCTGTAAGCTGTTAGTGTCTTAACGACCGTTCCACAGGTGAATGTTCATTAGTTGTTTATGGTTCATTGAAAAAGCATTGGAAACAGTGTTTAAACCCTTTACAATGAAGATCTGTGAAGTTATTTAGATTTTTACGAATTATCTTTGAAAGACAGGGTCCTAAAAAAAGAACATTTATTTTTTTGATGCGTTTATATTCAATGTGCGGGACAACATTGAGGCTATGATTAAGAAGTTAGAGCTCTTCTCTGGCTGCATTAACAAGGACAACACACAGGTCTTTCCATCATTGTATGATTTTTTATGTGCAAATGAACTCAAGCTTATGGACAATGTCAAATGTGATATAGCGAAGCACCTGACTGAGTTGGGTGCGCAATTACTTTGCCGAAAACGGATGACACATACAATTGGATTCGTTATCCCTTTCATGCCCTGCCTCCAGTCCACTTACAATATCTGAACAAGAGAGCCTAATTAATTTAATCAGAAGGACATAAATCCCAGAACAACAGCAAAAGGACCTTGTGAAGATGCTGGGGGAAGCAGGTACAAAAGTATCTATATCCACAGTAAAACGAGTCCTATATCGACATAACCTGAAAGGCCGCTCAGCAAGGAAGATGCCACTGCTCCAAAACCACCATAAAAAAGCCAGACTATGGTTTGCAACTGCACATGGGGACAAAGATCATACTTTTTGTAGAAGTGTCCTCTGGTCTGATGAAACAAAAATAAAACTGTTTGGCCATTATGACCATCGTTATGTTTGGAGGAAAAAGGGGGAGGCTTGCAAGTCGAAGAACTGTAATGGCTGTCGCTCTCCTCATCCTCGGACGAGGAGAGGAGAGAAGGATCATCAGACCAAAATGCAGCTTCAGGGAAATAAGCCATCCTTTTATTTACACGACGATGGCAACACGAAACACAAAACACTTTCAAATTTACAAAACAAGAAAACGACGTCGACGAAACCTGAACATAAACTTACATAACTAAACATAAACTCACGGACAGGAAACAGACGACATCAAAATGAACGAACAGCCAAACAGTCCCGTATGGTATCGACACGACACAGACACGGAAGACAATCACCCACAAACAAACAGTGAGAACGCCCTACCTAAATATGACTCTTAATTAGAGGAAAACGCAAACCATCTGCCTCTAATTAAGAGCCATACCAGGCAACCCAAAACCAACATAGAAACAGATAACATAGACTGCCCACCCAAAACACATGCCCTGACCATAAACACATAAAAAACAACATAAAACAGGTCAGGACCGTTACAAGAACAACCATCCCAACCGTAAAACACGGGGATGGCAGCATCAGGTTGTGGGGGTGCTTTGCTGCAAGAGGGACTGGTGCACTTCACAAAATAGATGGCATCATGAGGTAGGACAATTATGTGGATATATTGAAGCAACATCTCAAGACATCAGTCAGGAAGTTAAAGCTTGGTCGCAAATGGGTCTTCCAAATGAACAATGACCCCAAGCATACTTCCAAAGTTGTGGCAAAATGGCTTAAGGACAACAAAGTCAAGGTATTGGAGTGGCCATCACAAAGCTCTGACATCAATCCTATAGAAAATGTGTGGGCAGAACTGAAAAAGCGTGTGCAAGCAAGGAGGCCTACAAACCTGACTCAGTTACACCAGCTCTGTCAGGAGGAATGGGCCAAAATTCACCCAACTTATTGTGGGAAGCTTGTGAAAGGCTCCCCGAAACGTTTGACCCAAGTGAAACAATTTAAAGGCAATGCTACCAAATACTAATTGAGTGTATGTAAACTTCTGACCCACTGGGAATGTGATGAAAGAAATAAAAGCTGAAATAAATCATTATCTCTACTATTATTCTGACATTTCACATTCTTAAAATAAAGTGGTGATCCTAACTGACCTAAGACAGGGAATTTTTTCCAGGATTAAATGTCAGGAATTATGGAAAAACTGAGTTTAAATGTATTTGGCTAAGGTGTATGTAAACTTCCGACTTCAACTGTATTTCACTTGCTTTGGCAATGTAAACACATGTTTCCCATGCCAATAAAGCCCCTTAAATTGAAATTGATTTAGAGAGAGAAAATGGAGATCAGTGGGGCGTCGCTGTGGGCGGCTGTCTAAATAAAGCAAGATTTAGTCCTCCTCATCCTCCTTCCCCTACATCAATCCTTGTTCCTCTGTCCTATTCAGTCTCTCCTCTCTTTTTGAGTGTAGTGGGATGACTGAGCTAATGGATAAATGGCTGACCAAGGGTGCTCTAGGGCATCAAACCGCTCCAAAATAATACTTTTTGAAAAGTTCTGGATCAGTAATGGACTGCCTTTTTACATTTGGTTTGGTCTCATGACAGCACAGACTCCAGGTTGGGCATTTTTGTCCTATCAAAGCTCATGGATGGGCTGGCATTTGATTGTGACAGGTGGATGGTGGAGAATTCCAACCACATTAGCACCAAAATGCTATAAAGTGCAAGGCAATGAAATGCATCATACCTGCATCATACTCCCATGCTTTGAACTCCTTTTCCTTCGGTTGGATGTCCGGATTTGTTGCCAGTGAAAGTAAAAAGCTTGCCATCTCCAAGCAGGGGTTCACTGTACAAAAAGCTGAGTCAGTATTCGACAAGTTGCCCACTAAGAGCAGATCCAAGGTCATTTTTACATATTACCTGCTTATGTTTACAGGGAGAACTAGGTTACAGATAAGCTGGTCCTATATCAGTACTTGGGCCAACACCTGTAAACCCAGCCGCCTGGATGGCAAGGATGTCTCTGGTGACCTAGTTGGGTCAAACGTCAAGAAGAGAGTCATCAGTCAGTAACCATAGTGAGAGATAGTGAGGGGCAAAGATACAGCTCATTGGAGCGACATAAGTGGGTCGAACAAACCCTGGGGATGACAGCTAAAATAAATGGTCCCACTTCAAATGAAACATAACTTTTTAAGGATTTTTTAATGACGCCTCTGTAAAGCCTTTAAGGGGCCTCCATAATATGCTTCAGAAATCATTCATAAACAAATATCATGCTAAGGTTGGAAAAAGGATTATGCCACATTTGCCAAATAAGAACCTTTTAAATCACCCTTCACAAAGTATGACTGTATTTATGAATTATTTGTGAAGCAACTATGTAGGGTTTTTGAAGACTTTATGGATGCTTCCATAAAGTTTTGGTGGATAAGATCAAACCAGTTGAGTGATTTGGGATCGTCAAATGAAAAACTCGCGGCCCCTTTTATGTCCATGAGCTGTAGTTATTGAAGGAAAATGTCTTCATATACAAAATGGGGGAAAAATAAACCGTTGCAACTCCATTCCATCATTGGCTTTCAATTATGCCCTGGTTCTATACTTTTGAGTTCCTCTGTTTTTTTTTAACAAACCCTTTCATTTGCCAGTCTAGATGAGTCATTCTCGGAGAAAGAGGCTCTTTCTTTCAATCCCAACTCACTTGCCAATTTGGAAGATATTGGTAAGAAGAAACAGATGGCTCTGGGCAATGCATTTTGTCCGTCAAGCTCTTCAAGTTCAAACAGCCACCTTTGTTTATTGTGGGTAACGGCCATTAATGAATTCCCAATTGTTTAACCTCCGAACAGTTTGAAGTGAACTAACCTCGCCTCAAATTATTCAAAAGTAGTTTAAAACCATTAGTCAATCATACTTCACAATGTAGCAAATAGTCCACAGATATTATATACAAAGCAAAAATATAAACGCATCATGTAAAGTAATGGTCCCATGTTTCATGAGCTGAAATAAAAGATCCCAGAAATGTTCCATAAGCACAAAAAGCTTGTTTCTCTCAATTTTTGTGCACAAATTGTCACGCCCTGACCTTAGTATTCTATGTTTTCTGTATTATTTTGGGCAGGTCAGGGTGTGACGAGGGTGGATATGATTGTTTTGTATTGTCTATGGTTTTTGTATGTCTAGGTGTGTGTGTGTAGTCTAGGCTTATGTAGGTCTATGGTGGCCTGGATTGGTTCCCAATCAGAGGCAGCTGTTTATCGTTGTCTCTGATTGGGGATCCTATTTAGGTTGCCATTTTCCAGTTTGGTTTGTGGGTTATTGTCTACGTGATGTTGCATGTCTGCACTCGTGGCAGTTAGCTGTCACGGTCGTTTTGTGTAGTTTGTTCAGTCTTCTTATTTATTAAAAGGAAGATGTATATTAATCACGCTGCGCCTTGGTCTCCTCTCTACGACGTTCGTGACACAAATGTGTTTACATCCCTGTTAATGAGCATTTCTCCTTTGCCAAGATAATCCATCCACCTGACAGGTGTGGAATATCAAGAAGCTGATTAAACAGCGTGATCATTACACAGGTGCACCTTGTGCTGTGGACAATAAAAGGCCACTCTAAAATGTGCAGTTTTGCCACCAACACAATGCCAAGTTTTGAGGGAGCATGCAATTGGCATGCTGACTGCAGGAATGTCCACCAGAGCTGTTGCCAGAGGATTAAATGTTAATTTCTCTACCATAAGCTGCCTCCAACGTTGTTTTACAGAATTTGGCAGTACATCCAACCGGCCTCACAACCGCAGACCACGTGTAACCCCGCCAGCCAAGGACCTCCAAATCCGTCTTCTTCACCTGTGGGATCGTCTGAGATGGGGGGTGCTGAGGAGTATTTCTGTCTGTAATAAAGCCCCTCCCCAGTGGGTTGGCCTGGCTCCCAAGTGGGTAGGCCTATGCCCTCCCAGACCTAACCATGCTGCGCCCCTGCCCAGTCATGTGAAATCCATAGAGTAGAGCCTAATTTATTTATTTCAGTTTACTTGATTTCTTTATAGGAACTGTAACTCAGTAAAATCGTTGAAATTGTTGCATGCTGCATTGATATTTTGTTCAGTATAGTTGGCAGGGGTCTTCACTTGAACATGGCTGTGTTTTCATGTATTTCTAATACATTTTAAGACTCTCTGGTAGTTGTTTTATAAGACCCCCTTCCATCTGTTTGACCAGAAATCAAAGCCTTTGCTTATTTCACATTTGTATGAGGGAAAATAGTGGGAAATGTATATATGCCTTAATTTCTCGAAAATATAGACTCTTAGCATTCATTTGACACCCAATTTGACATGCTCCTATGAACTTCACGTTGTTGCTCATGGGTCCATTTACATGGAAATGGCCATGACTGAGAGAAGTGTATCATAAGAGACGCAAATGTGTACATTCATGCAGACTTGAGTTCATTCTATTAGAACAAATTTTTCCTTTCAATAGAATATTAAAAACATGTTAAAAGGAGCAAAAGAAGGAATGCACATCAAAAGGCTTACATTATCAGTCTGTCAATAGTAGCCTAGACATTGATAGTTGACCAACCCAGACACATTGGAGATAACCCTTGCTTCTTCCAAACAACTAGGCTACTCCACTCCAGAAATACATCAGCATTGTGCAAAGCCATATCAATACACATTTAATTAAGCAATAAGGCCTGGGGAGGTGTGGTATACGGCCAATATACCACAGCTAAGGGCTGTTGTTATGCATGATGCAACGCGGAGTGTCTGGATACAGGCCTTAGTCGTGGTATAATGGCATATACCACAAACCTTATTGCTATTATAAACTTGTTAACAATGTAATTAGAGCAATAAAATACATGTTTTGTCACACCCATGGTATACGGTCTGTTATAAACTGGGTCGTTCAAGCCCTGAATGCTGATTGGCTGACAGCTGTGGTTTTTCAGACCGTAAAAATTGTAGTTTTACTGCTCTAATTACATTGGTAACCAGTTAATAATAGCAATAAGCAATACATGGTCAATATACCATGGCTAAGGGCTGTAGCCAGGCACTCGGCGTTGCGTCGTGCCTAAGAACAGCCTTTAGCTGTGGTATATTGGCCGTATACCACACCCCCTCCTGCCTTATTGCTTAAATATACCAGGGCTGTCAACCAATCAGCATTCAGGGCTCGAACCAGCTAGTTTATATTAAGAAATATAACCCTTTCCCTGTCTGATCCTATCTTAAAATCACCAGCAGCTGAAAACAAAAAGAAAATAAACCATGTTCCATTGTAAGATAGATTTCACTGTGTGGTGATCCACTGTCCACTAAGCAGTTCTGATGTCACGTATAATGCCTGATTGCCCAGAAAATGCACAATAGAGACAGAAGGGAATTCTTTACACCTACACTGTACAATTGACATAAACCCAAGAGCGACATTGTCTTTTGTGTCAAGCAGCCTTAATGGCATTAGAGTCAATTTGAGACAGGTAACCTAAAGTAATAGTGAATCACTAAATCAATGTGTAACTTCTTAAAAATCAATGCTACTGCATTTGTTTGGTCAACATAATAAGTAGACCTAGTATATAAGTGTGGATATGGGGATATGCAGGCAGACCTGCTCAAATGGAGGATGATGGTCTGTTGTTGTTAGTAAACAACAAACACATAGGAAACCATTTCCCATGTCCATGAGAACGGGGCAGATCTTCTTACTGTTTCCACGAATGTAGGACATTTGGTTTCGTAGATATATCTTGGCATGTCATCAAAACAGCATAGAGGCACATAGGAAGATGATTGATTAAAATGGTGGAAGCATCCATTGTCTCTTCACCAATAATTGCTGACCAATGAAATCACAAGTTTATTTTTATTTTACCGTTATTTTACCAGGTAAGTTGACTGAGAACACGTTCTCATTTGCAGCAACGACCTGGGGAATAGTTACAGGGGAGAGGAGGGGGATGAATGAGCCAATTGTAAACTGGGGATTATTAGGTGACCATGATGGTTTGAGGGCCAGATTGGGAATTTAGCCAGGACACCGGTGTTAACACCCCTACTCTTACGATAAGTGCCATGGGATCTTTAATGACCTCAGAGAGTCAGGACACCCGTTTAACGTCCCATCCGAAAGACGGCACCCTACACAGGGCAGTGTCCCCAATCACTGCCCTGGGGCATTGGGATATATATATTTTTTTTTAGACCAGAGGAAAGGGTGCCTCCTACTGGCCCTCCAACACCACTTCCAGCAGCATCTGGTCTCCCATCCAGGGACTGACCAGGACCAACCCTGCTTAGCTTCAGAAGCAAGCCAGCAATGGTATGCAGGGTGGTATGCTGCTGGCAAGTACCTGTAGACCTTATCAAGCTTGTCTGAAGGGTATGGCCAAAGGTCGGTGATCTGGAGCACATATAGGCCCTGTCCAGAAACAACCTAAGAAGAAGAAAAGCTGAAGCACATGGCTGAATTCCAATCCAATCGCTCTTCCCTAATTCATAACTAGCCCTCTTCCCTACTCCTATACTGCCTCCTCATGTGGACCGGAATAGAGTGGGATGGTTGTATTATAACTCCATCTAACTAGCCCTCTGGTGAGCTTGGTACAGCATTACTGTACATGAATTACACTGTAGTTCTACTGAGACAATCATTTCAGATCACAGAGAAACAGGCCACAAGGGCAGAGGGAGGAGAGAGCCTTGTCAAATTGGAATCAGGCCTTCTGCTCTTTTGCTCCAATAATAAAATATTGTTGAGGGAGTGCAGATGGATGCCGAGCAAGTCATTGGTTAACGGCTATCTGTGACCACTTCCTTTATAATGCATGGTGAGTTTGGAGATCCATGAGGAACGGCCTGGGTGCGTCACAGAATGTTCCATGACTTGAATTTGCCTTAACATCAGTATCACAGATTTGAAGGTCACCTCTCTTTTAAAGGGCTGAGATTTTGCATAACAGCAATATTACTGATGATAGTGACTTAGCGTAAGTAAGTGCGTGTGTGTGTATACATAAAGATGTGAGTAATAATATCGATTGTCTGTTAGTATTCACATCATGAAACTTGATCCCTAGTGTTTCCTCTACTAACCATAATCACCTGTCACATCACATCAGCAGTAATGGTATAATTACAGGATTGACGTGCTGTGCCTTTGGTCTTCGCTGATAGCTACTCACATGGAATGACTCATGATGACTGCTGACCTCAAATGGAATACAGATTTTACACTCTTTACATACAGCCGAAGGGAAGAGAAAGCTGGTTTAACAAAATGTATGAGTATACTACAGAGTTATGTCATGATGTTTATAAGCTGGTTTAACAAAATGTATGAGTATACTACAGAGTTATGTCATGATGTTTATAAGCTGGTTTAACAAAATGTATGAGTATACTACAGAGTTATGTCATGATGTTTATAAGCTGGTTTAACAAAATGTATGAGTATACTACAGAGTTATGTCATGATGTTTATAAGCTGGTTTAACAAAATGTATGAGTATACTACAGAGTTATGTCATGATGTTTATAAGCTGGTTTAACAAAATGTATGAGTATACTACCGAGTTATGTCATGATGTTTATAAGCTGGTTTAACAAAATGTATGAGTATACTACAGAGTTATGTCATGATGTTTATAAACTGGTTTAACAAAATGTATGAGTATACTACCGAGTTATGTCATGATGTCTATAAGCTGGTTTAACAAAATGTATGAGTATACTACCGAGTTATGTCATGATGTCTATACATGGGTTATTATAATGATCCTGAAAATAAACAAAGGCTTTGTGCATGCTGTAAAATGTACATTTATTTTCATGGATATACTCATTAAATATGGTTAATGTGATGTAACCTACACTGTACATAAAGAAGCCGGGAAACTCAATGAAAAAGCAGGCTTGGTGTATGTAACAATAAAACATGTTTTTCTTTTAAACCAGAAATATGGTGATACAACTGTGTTGTAACACTATCCATTTTCTGTATGACATATGCCACAGATTATATGCCAGGCAATGTATATGCCACAGATTCTAAACCAGATATTGTTCACTGCAGATTATATTCTATACACATTCAAACGAGACATCCTAGAGAACAGTATCTGTAATTGAAGGAAACACACCACAACCCCGCCCACATCTATACGTGCCCAACTTCAGAGCACGCGCGATCGAGCATAAATATAATAGGGTAGTAATTTTTCCCTAAAAATATGAGCCTCAATTAATATTTATGAGGACAAAAACTTACAGGGATGTTCAATCGAAGCGTCCTCTTCTTTCTAGGTGTCATCTTCATGTCTCTCTTCTTGGAGTCATTTGCTGTGCTTCCCATATTGTTCTAGAATTATCTAAACAACTGGACTCACTAAAGCGTAAAATAAAAGTTACTTTCTCTCCTCTCGTGCTAGATCGAGTGTTGTGAATGATAACAAAACAACCACTGCTAAAACATTCTACCTTATGGTAAGTACTAGTTTACCTAGATCCGCATTCATGTGCTCCCAAAACGGTTTTTGACTTTTCGAAGAGGTTTAGGAGAATTTACGCTGCAGGTTAGGATAATTAACGTAGCAGGTTATGACAATTAGGTTAAGGTTCTTTAAGAAAAGGGTTTAAAAATCTACTTTTGATGTCAATTTGACAAAATATGTATCCCGTCTAAGACATGACCCTCCAAAATTCCTGGGGTGATGCAATTTATCGGCTTGAGATATGATAAATGATCTGACAAAAAATAAAACCCGCAGAATACGATTCGGCATAGAGCATTACCAAACTTTCGCTTCTGGATGGCATATCTCAGGCGCAGATGTTTCAGTAACTCCTAAATTGAAACACAGGGAAGCTCGTATGATAATGCAAATGCGGATTCACGCTGCACATACAGTACGTTCCAGAGAGGATTTGATGGGTTCACACTTCACAATGGAGAAGGCAAGTATACATGCATGCAGGTTGGCTGGCTACTGGTAAATACCAGCTCGGGCTTGTGGTGGGACACTTACAAGACTAGAGGATGCGTCAAACTTTGCAAGCAGCTCCGAATGGTCACATGGCTGTGTTTACTTTGTGACAGCAGCATCAATAGTAAGAGAAAGGGGTACCTAGTCAGTTGTACAACTGAATGCCTTCAACTGAAATGTGTCTTCCGCATTTAACCCAACACCTCTGAATCAGAGAGGGAGGGGGGGGGGGGGGGGGGGTTCCTTAATCGAATATTAGAGTGGCTTCCTCTCCTAACCTCTTCCTCATCTGAACATTGTCTGGCTGGATAGGCCTGTTTGAAAACTCAAACTCAATCAATGAATAGAAAAGAGCGGGAATTGATTTCACTTGTATCTTTTTTTCAGAATGATGTAGTAGAAAAATAAATATAAGAGTTTAGACTTTTGAGATCCAATCATTGTTTAATTCACTGATAGTCAGTGGCGATTTTAGCATGCAAATATTGGTTGGGCAAACTCCCCCAAAAATTGTTTAGATGTATGCCAGCAAAGCCACTACACAACACTAAGCAATACATTAATTGCACTTTAACGGTGTCAAACGGTGCCCACAAACTGTTATGGCCTACATAAAGCTGTCCCAACAGCAGATCTGTCTTTTCAGCACCATGGAGTGAATCCTTACCACTGCTACACCTTTTTATTTTTATTTCACCTTTATTTAACCAGGTAGGCCAGTTGAGAAGTTCTCATTTACAACTGCGACCTGGTCAAGATAAAGCAAAGCAGTGCGACAAAAACAACAACACCGAATTACACATGGGATAAACAAACGTACAGTCAATAACACAATAGAAAAATCTGTATACTGTGTGTGCAAATGCAGTAAGGAGGTAAGGCAATAAATAAGCCAATAGTGGTGAAGTAATTACAATTTATCAATTTACACTGGAGTGATATATGTGCAGATGAGGATGTGCAAGTAGAAATACTGGTGTGCAAAAGAGCAGAAAAACAAAAACAAATATGGGGATGAGGTAGGTAGTTGGTTGGATGGGCTATTTACAGATGGGCTGTGTACAGCTGTAGTGATCGGTAAGCTGCTCTGACAGCTGACGCTTAAAGTTAGTGAGGGAGATATAAGTCTCCAACTTCAGTGATTTTTTAAAATTCGATCCAGTCAATGGCAGCAGATAACTGGAAGGAAAGGCGGCCAGAGGAGGCGTTGGCTTGCTATCAGCAGAGCCTTGTCTGGCTGCGAAACAGTTCATTCAGCCTAATTTATTGGCGTAATTTTTTTTTGCTGATATAGCTGACTTGCTTAAACAAATGTGGTTTTTACTGACAATTGAGATGTACAAACTATGGCATAAGGGGATGACGAGCGGATAAGCGGCAATGCGTAATTTAAATTTTTTCCCTATAAAGACAATGAAAGCTCTTAAAAATATTCAATGAGGAGATTTCTCTAAAACAGGCTATAGGCTACATGTGTACCACCAACAGCTTACTACACAACATACACGTAGTATTACTTTCTTAGTTACAGTATACTGGTATATTACTCTGGCGTATTACATATTTTATGCAGCAGCATACAAGACATTTTTGGACTCGCCTTGTTGTGCTGTGCTCACTTGAACAGGAAGGTGGCGCAGCGGTCTTTCGTGGGCAAATTTTGTCATCCAACTTTGGCATCAAAGTCTGGCATTCTCTGGATTTGG
Source organism: Salvelinus fontinalis (assembly GCF_029448725.1). Taxonomy (NCBI): domain Eukaryota; kingdom Metazoa; phylum Chordata; class Actinopteri; order Salmoniformes; family Salmonidae; genus Salvelinus; species Salvelinus fontinalis. The sequence goes on from NC_074689.1 coordinate 29,794,145, forward strand.
GGTGCTTTCAAGACAACTAGGAACTCTGAAAAAAACAAAATCGAATCATGACGTCAGTGATCTTCAGGTCGGAGCTTTAGAAAGAGGCCTGAGTTCTTGATTTGGAATTCCGAGTTGGATGACCGCTAAATACATATTTCCCAGTCGGAGCTCGTTTTTTCAGAGTTCCCAGTTGTCTTTAGTTACTGAAGTCTGAGATTTCCCAGTTCCGAGTTTCCAGTTGTTTTGAATGTGGTAGAAGTCATGCTGGATTGACAGCATGAATGTTTATCCCTTTAAGCTTGGAAAATAGACCCTTAAACCCAGACTTGGACCACACACCCACTCCACTGAATAGCAGTTGTTGTTGAATCATTGTTGAATTTCTGATTTCCAACTGGTTGTTTAATTATGTCCAATTGCCGATGAGCACCGATATGTTTTACCTATAATTTCTCCTCATATGACAAGGATTTGCCAGTAGATTGTCGACGTGATTGATGACGAAGACTGCTTGTCTAGCCTGCTAGCTAAGAATGTGAAAGTATGATGTTAACATGATCAGTTCAATCAAAGCTACGGTAGATATAACGTGATTTGATGTCCTTTTATCTGTGGCCAATGACCTTGAGCCTTCTTGGATGGCTAATGTAACTCTATGGCAGCACCCAAGTGGCTTGCATTTTTTAGCTCTCCCCTCAGATTTTGCGGTGAAGTTGTGTCCCCATGAGTGACAGAACACTGAGCCAATCACGGCGCAACTAGAGAACATTATCAACCCCTACGCTCTATATATTCCCCTGGCTGCCCCACCACCACAGAAAGCACCGAGCTAGGCTGAAACACCTGCATTTTGGAGCTGCCTTACTCAAGAAAGCAAAAAAGAGACAATGTTTTTATGCTGCATTATTAACTCAATATTTTTTTAAACATTGTTTGCAAACTGATATGTGACACATACTAATGCCAAAATAACGTGTAAAACAGGCAACAACAAAAAATTATATATATTTATTTATTTTGCTATTTTTTCTGCACCACCTGCCCTGAATGACAGGTCGCCACTGCTGATAGTGCATAGTTTACCTAAAGTGATTTGTGATTTAACAGCAAGCAACTCAAAAATCTTATAGACAAATCAAATCTATGAAATTTAACATGCTCATATGAAAATCACATGTTGGTGATTATGGGTCATTTTCGATGGAAATACCCATGGGCAACTGAAAAAAAGTAACAACAGGCATTTAGAGATTGAACTATATCGTTTTTTTAAAACATTACTAGCTAATGACAGTTGTTAGCTAGCTAGCTCACCAGAGTCAGCATAATATCTAATTTGTTAATGTTAAAACAAAATGTCATTAACATACAGTATTTCTCCATATTGACTAAATATAGTTTTGGATAACATACATTAGGCTACATATTAAAATGCTTTGCTTGCTTACATCAACTTGAAAAAACAACAACTGTTTGTCGCTAAATCCTACAGGTTTGACCGAATGTTGTTTTTGAGTCTTGCATCAAGTGTCAGTTGACTAAAGAATGTTCCATGAAGTTGAAATGTTAAACATTCCGAAATAAAATATCTCAAGACATAGCACTATTTTACATTAATGTCTGAGACATGTCTTGAAGACACAAATAAAATGTCTCAAGACATGGTAATTAGTGTCTTAAGACATCTTGAGACGTGTCTTGAGAAGTCTCAATTGCATGTCTCAAGACATCTCAAGACGTTTTAAAACAATGGTGATGGCTGGGTATGTCCACCTATCCTATCTGAGGGCAAATTGGAGCTACTATCATCATATGGCTAATACCTGTCCATGCTTTCAGATCTACACCAAGTGCCTATAACTCTCAAGAATCCAAGGGGCCGTACCCAGCTTTTTAAAATAATAATGAAGTTCAGTGTTCAAGGTTTCCAAAAATCTAATAAAAAAATAGAATCAAATGTTATTAGTCACATGTGCCGAATACAACAGGTGTAGACCTTACAATGAAATGCTTACTTACGAGCCCCTAACGAACAATGCAGTTTCAAAAAATACAGATAAGAATAAGAGATAAAAGAGAGAAGAGGTAGAAGCTGTTTACATACAAGCCTCTTGGACCTAGACTTGGCGCTCCGGTAGTGCTTGCCATGCGGTAGCAGAGAGAACAGTCTATGACTAGGGTGGCTGGAGTCTTTGACAATTTTTAGGGCCTTCCTCTGACACTGCCTGGTATAGAGGTCCTGGATGGCAGGAAGCCTGGCCCCAGTGCGGTACTGGGCCGTTCGCACTACCCTCTGTAGTGCCTTGCGGTCAGAGGCCGAGCAGTTGCCATAACAGGCAGTGATGCAACCAGTCAGGATGTTCTCAATGGTGCAGCTATATAACCTTTTGAGGATCTGATTACCCATGCCAAATCTTTTTAGTCTCCTGAGGGGGAATATGTTTTGTTGTGCCCTCTTCACGACTGTCCTGGTGTGCTTGGACCATGTTAGTTTGTTGGTGATGTGGACACCAAGGAACTTGAAGCTCTCAACCTGCTCCACTACAGCCCCGTCGATGAGAATGGGGGCGTGCTCGGTCCTCTTTTTCCTGTAGTCCACAATCATCTCCTTTGTCTTGATCATGTTGAGGGAGAGGTTGTTGTCCTGACCCACATGGCCAGGTCTCTGATCTCCTCCCTATAGGCTATCTCGTCATTGTCGTTGATCAGGCCTACCACTGTTGTGTTATCGGCAAACTTAATGATGGTGTTGGAGTCGTGCCTGGCTGTGCAGTCATGAGTGAACAAGGAGTACAGGAGGGGACTGAGAACGCACCCCTGAGGGGCCCTTGTCTTGAGGATCAGTGTGGCAGATGTGTTGTTACCTACCCTTACCACCTGGGGGCGGCCCGTCTGGAAGTCCAGGATCCAGTCGCAGAGGGAGGTGTTTAGTCACAGGGTCCTTAGCTTATTGATGAGCTTTGAGGGCACTATGGTGTTGAATGCTGAGCTGTAGTCAATGAATAGTATTCTCACATAGGTGTTCCTTTTGTCTAGGTGGGAAAGGGCAGTGTGGAGTGCAATGGAGATTGCATCATCTGTGGATCTGTTGGGGCGGTATGCAAATTGGAGTGGGTCTAGAGTTTCTGGGATGATGGTGTTGATGTGAGCCATGACCAGCCTTTTAATGCACTTCATGGCTACAGACATGAGTGCTACGGGTCGGTAGTCGTTTAGGGCAGGTTACCTTAGTGTTCTTGGGCACAGGCACTATGGTGGTCTGCTTAAAACATGTTGGTAATACAGACTCAGACAGGGAGAGGTTGAAAATGTCAGTGAAGACACTTGCCAGTTGGTCAGCGCATGCTCGCAGTACATGTCCTGGTAATATGTCTGCGGCCTTGTGAATGTTGACCTGTTTAAAGGTCTTACTCACATCGGCTGTGGAGAGCGTGATCACACAGTCTTCCGGAACAGGTGGTGCTGTTTCAGTGTTATTTGCCTTGAAGTGAGCATAGAAGTAGTTTAGCTCATCTGGTAGGCTCGTGTCACTGGGCAGCTCTCGGCTGTACTTCCCCTTGTAGTTTGAAATGGTTTGCAAGCCCTGCCACATCCAACGAGCGTCAGAGCCGGTGTAGTACGATTCGATCTTAGTCCTGTATTGACGCTTTGCCTGTTTGATGGGTCGTCGGAGGGCATAGCAGGATTTCTTATAAGCTTCCGGGTTAGAGTCCCGCTTCTTGAAAGCGGCAGCTCTAGCCTTTAGCTCAGATGCTGCCTGTAATCCATGGCTTCTGGTTGGGGTGTGTACGTACGGTCACTGTGGGGACGACATCATCGAGGCACTTATTGATGAAGCCAATGACTGATGTGGTGTAATCTTCAATCCCAGAACATATTCCAGTCTGTGCTAGCAAAACAGTCCTGTAGCTTAGCATCTGCTTCATCTGACTACTTTTTTTATTGATCTAGTCACTGGTGCTTCCTGCTTTAATTTTTCCTTGTAAGCAGGAATCAGGAGGATAGAATTATGGTCAGATTTACCAAATGGAGGGCAAGGGAGAGCTTTCTATGCATCTCTGTGTGTGGAGTATAGGTGGTCCAGAGTTATTTTTCCTCTGGTTGCACGTTTAACAGGCTGATAGAAATTTGGTAAAACGGATTTAAGTTTCCCTGCATTAAAATCCCTGGCTACTAGGAGTGCCGCCTCTGGGTGAGCATTTTCTTGTTTGCCTATGGCGGAATATAGCTCATTCAATGCTGTCTTAGTGCCAGCTTCTGACTTTGTTGGTATGTAAACAGCTGAAAACTCAGATGTAAAGAATACAGATGAAAACTCTCTCGGTAGGTAGAGTGGTCTACAGCTTATCATGAGAAACTCTACATCAGGCGAGCAATAGCTCGAGACGTCCTTAGATATCGTGCACCAGCTGTTGTTTACAAAAATACATAGACCGCCGCCCCTTGTCTTACCAGACGCCGCGGTTCTATCCTGCTGGTGCATCGTATAACTAGCAAGCTGTATGTTGATGTTGTTGTCGTTCAGCCATAGCATAAGATGTTACAGTTTTTAAGGTTCCATTGGTAGTTTAATCTTCCGCGTAACTCGTCGATTTTATTGTCCAAAGATTGCACATTTGCTAGCAGAATGGAGTGAAGTGAAGGTTTATTCGATCGCCTGCGAATTCTCAGAAGGCAGCCGGACCTTCGGCCCCTCTTTCTCTGCCTTCTCTTCACGCAGATCACAGGGATTGAGGCCTATCCTGAGGTAGCAGCATATCCCTTCGCGTTGGGCTCGTCAGAGTCGTGAAAGAAAAAAGAGGATTCTGCTAGTCCGTGGTGAGTTTTATCAGTCCTGAATTCAAGAAGTTATTTTTGGACATAAGAGATGGTAGCAGCAACATTATGTACAAAATACGTTAAAAAAATAAGTTACAAATAACGCAAATAAGCGAACAAAAAAACAATCGGCTGGGGGCACGTAAAACGTCTGCCATCTTCTCCGGCGCCATCTTACTTCAAAAGCTTCAAAGATTGCACAACCAATTGTTGTGCAATCCATAATCCAATGGGTTGGATTATGCATGAGGACGAAAAATGCAGTTTAACTAAAGACTATCAGTATTTAAATCTTCTCGATTTGTCAGTTGGGATAATGGCAGGGGCGTGACTATGGTTTTAGAAGTGGGGGGGACATAATATATATATATATTTTTATCCAGTCGGATAAACAGCCTACCCGCTGCTCGGAGGCATACGCATGGTCCAAAAGCACACCGTTGCCTCGTTTTGTATCACATTCAAATTATAAAGCTGGGGGATTCAAAAATGCAATTTCAGAATGTGTAGGTAAAGACTTACTGCTGAGCTCAGGACAAAACAATTCTGGCTATCACACCCCAAACAAACGACACATGCTCCAATGACAACACATACACACACAGGATCTTCAGTTTTGTATTCATTATGCCGATTCTGTTTTACTCTAATAGTTTGCCTAATTTCAGTTTATATGACAAAGTAAGATAGTATAATGTATAGAATCATTGTATCATCTAAACTGCTGTGAAATATATTTTCCATAACCAACAATATTGTTATTTCTGCTGTTTGAAGTTGGTGTACAAAACCGAAAGTAAAAAATGCAAAAACAAAACTTAAGAACAGGAAGCATAGAAAGAGCGCACATAGAACAGCTCTACTACTTCTTAGACTTGCTTTCAAGTAGATTGATAGATTTCTAACTCACATTTCTATGTGATTTTCGCCAGGTTGCCCAAAAAGTTCCATATTGCCACTTTAAGGTAGGGATTTGTATGGGGGTGGGGGCCACAAAAAATCTGAACTCATTATGATGGGGCTACAGTGCTTGTGGGTCTGCGTACCCACATCCATACCCACAATGCAGTCAGCTAAATTTTGTTGGCCACAGGCTGCCAATTGCCCATCCCTGCATTAAGGTGTCTTTGATAGAATAAAATCTGCAAAAACAAATGTTGACAATAATAAATGCATTTCTATAGCTTTCAAAATATGTTTTACAATGGTGGGGGAGTGCCTAGATGCAGGCGTGGTGGCTTCATAACCGCGCTCCCTGTTAGTCATCTAGTGTATAAATAGATTGTCTGTTGCAAAATATAGTTTCTATTTGACAAATTTAGATAGGTCCCTCTTGTTTTGGTTTCCACTAATTCTATGCTGCGTCGAGTTTCGATTGTTCTGAACTGTGTGAATCAGTCATATTTGATTGGGTAATCCAGCATTATCAACTCCTACACCGCACAGCCACTGCACTGTACGAGAACCAAGCCAGAGATACTTTTGAGGAGATGGAGAACTCAAAGGGAATCGTATTACCGCCTATTGCACAGGTGTCAAACTCATTCCACGGAGGGCCGAGTGTCTGCGGGTTTTCGCTCCACCCTTGTACTTGATTGATGAATTAACATCACTAATTAGTTAGGAACTCCCCACACCTGGTTGTCTAGGGCTTTATTGAAAGGAAAGACCAAAAACCTGCAGACACAAGGCCCTCCGTGGAATGAGTTTGACACCCCTGGCCTATTGTGTACGTTGCCCATGCGTCGTCAATGTGCCGCACGGTGCATTCTGGGTGATTATGGGACAAGGCGATCCCTCCTTCAAGGAGTGAATGGGAGTCAATTTGGCGCTAACAAAAAAATAAAACATTAGCATGAATCACGTGAACAAGAAGTACAACATTACACATATTTTCAGAGATGTGGGATAACTTACTTGTTCTCTGTAATATCGTATAGCTTTGAAATCGTGATATTACGTACGTTTGAGGAAAATAGGCAGGTTTCTCGACTCATTCCCTCACCTTTAGAAGGGATTGTTTGACGATTGGCTTTTGCAAACGCGTAACGCACCATGACAACCTGAACGCGATTGGTCGATAGTCTGCTGGGCGGAGCGTTACATGTTTTTCATGTAATTTCCCGCTGGTATTCTTATCTCCTCCTTTTCTAATATCTCTGACCAAACTCAGAAAAGAGTAGCTAGGTTGCTAGCGTTAGCTATAGCTATTTACTGGTGCATTGGGTTGTTTTAAACCAAAGAGAATGGCCAAGCAGCTAGAAACGGATTTGGATGGGATGTAGTTTGTGTGACGGGGGTGTTTGTTGTGTTGTGTACTGACCGCGGTGGGGAGGTATGACTTGGGTGTTGACGCAGTACCTAACCAACGGAATTTGCAATACCAGCATAGACAAATTGGGATGTCAATGAAGCAAGTGCATCGTAAGTTTACGTGACACTTTATTTTTTAGAAATGTTGGCATGCCTCGAGTCTCGATCCTCATTGGCGATGTCAGGGCTCGCGCTAACAAAACATGTTTGGATTGGTGATTTTATCTAGCTACTGTTAGCTGCTTGTTGTTTTATTAGCTAGTGTGATCACTGACTGAAATGAAAGAGCGACCAATAAATGTCAACTCACGTGTTAGTTAAAGCAAAGTTTCAGTAACTAGCGAGCGTGTCTTTTATTTTGCATTGCATGCTAACGTAGCTAACAACTAACGTTAACAGTCAGAAGTTTGCCGATCAGTTAAGTAGGTAGTTAGCTAACGTCCTTAACCTGTTCGAAATTTGAGACAAAATATCCTCAGGAAAGTATTTTTTTAGAGAGCCGGTATTGAGGCTGTTCTGAAGGAAAAACATTACTAACGCAACATTAGGAAGGGTTTTTAATGTTTTGTACACTCGGTGTAAATGCTTCGGTTGGACACCTAGGTAAAGTCATTTTACATTGGATATTCGGTTTTCGCTCGTCAGTAGCATGAAATTGTGTCATGGCTAGAAGGGATACAGCTTTTGATAAAAATTAACATGACTTGTATATTCTAAACCAGGGAAGGAGAACAATCGAGAGTTTGTATGTGTGAATTGCACCACAAAAAAAGTAATACAAATTCTCGATTGCTTTCCCTCTTCCCCTGTTTCAGAATATACCATTTTCATTGTCATGGCATACTTGGTTCAAAAGCTATTGAGAGAGAGTTTTATATTGTATGTTTGGTTTTCTCTCCTAGATAGCTATTGAACAAAGCATGCCATGACAATGGTAATTGTATATTCTGAAGATGGAAAACAATCAACACCTTTTTAGTGTGAATATCTTTTATTGAACCAAACCATATATTTTACAGCAGCTGAATGACACTACCAGTTGACTGCAGTTTTAAATGTAATTTTATTCAACATCCTGGCTTGTAAGGAACATGTACACAATTTTGCAGCCATTAGTTTCAGGCTGTATATATATACTAGTTAATTGTGTATTATAGCCTGATTATTCAGACTAGCTTTAGCTATACTGCATCACTGTGATTACATTACCTGATTTTGCTTACCATTACTTTGGACAAAATCAAGACATCAATATCATTAAAACAAATCTTAAATTACAGCTCAATTTGAGCCAAATCTAAATTTGTGGTTAATCATAATTAATCACAACAAATCCTGCAATTAACTTGATTTAAAAATGTTAATTGTTTGACAGCCCTAATCATAATGAAAAATACAATGCAGAAAAAATATACCAGATGGCATGGGCACTGTTGAGCTTTCACTGGTTGGGTGTGATCCTGGTGTAGATCTTTTGATTTGGTGCAACTTCCGGCGCACGTTTACTATGAGCACAGAGTCTGTATTCGCTTTAAGTTAGAGTAGCCTACCATCAAAAACAATGGAGAAAATGCATCCATAACATTTTAACATGGAAATAGCGGTTCTATCATTCAGCCTCCTGTAGCAGCCAATGTGTGGTGTTCAATGTAGGTCTACATTCCATGAAACATGCAGAGCTTGACATTGACCTGTTAATACACTTGTCCTTTAGACACAGAGGTGACCATCTTTGTAAATAATAACTTGTTCTTAACTGACTTGCCTAGTTAAATACATTTAAAGAAAATAATCATCTAAAAACTATCGCATCTACCCACGACCCTGATATCTTAAAAACAGTCCAGTTCAAAGTGAATGGCACAGATCCATATATGGCAATGGCCCACTGCAGCTCTGATTGGTTATGGTTTTGTTTCGGTATGTTGCATTGAAAGTGGCTAATATTCCGTTGATTCATTCACAATTCCCACCGTAAAGGGAAACATTGATAGCGTTAACTAATGGGTAAAACTCTAGAAAGTTGAGTGAAGTTCAATCTCGTGCTTCTCTGCGCGCACTGATATTTCTTCTGCGCTGCAGTCCCGAGGGTGGTGCAGCGTCGAGGGAACATTGGATGACACCATTGTTTTTAGCACTATCCACGGAGTTGTTAAACTATGGCCTGCGATATGGTTCAATATGCCAATAAATCAGCACAATCTACTTTTTTGTTTTTGGAAATTGCTGGCATCTTGAAGCTAACATTGGGATCGTGTATACTCTGCTCTCTGTTACTCTTTTTTTTTTAATGGTCATTAGCAATGTACAATACGGCGAACTGAGCAAAACAAGGAATTTGTGGTAAGCGCATGGAGGCCGCCATCTTTATATACCTCTGCAATTGAAACTCAATGAAGGCGAAATCTTTGTCAGTTTTCGTCTTAGGTTGTGTTTGTGCCTGCTGCTGCTATAAACCTTGCAGATGATATCAGAGTTGAACAGTAGCTTGACATTAAATGGAGCTTTGGCAGAATTTCAATGACTGCGTTTTAGTAAATCAATGTTAAGCTGGCGATCAGTGACAGACTGTTTTGGCTGGGAAATCTGACATACTGTGTCAGCTGAGATGAGGCAGCTTTAGAAGCAAGGCGCAGTGCATCTCCAGTTGTTTTTCATCAACGGAGTGGCGCACCGGCCATCTAAAATAAAAAGTATTGAGAGACAAGTGCCCCATGCCCAGGTGCCATTAGGAAGAAACCGCCTGCAATCGAGGATCATGTCCAACAGGCACTAAACCCATAGTTGGGTTAGTGATTAAAATATTGTACAATAAGGGAAATTCCACGGTAACTGAGATTTTACACTTAAAATGTTTGCAAAAAACCCCCATTGATTTCAAATTTGAACAAACCATACAACTCTATGCACAAGTACTACTTTTAACAATTTACACTGAACATTTTACAAAAACACATTTACTGGAAGAACTGTGAAGATGCAAAGTTTGGTAACAAAATTTTGGTAAAATCTCCATCTGTTTTTTTCTGAAAACAGTTAAAAACATTTGCTCTGAATTAAGATTCAACGATGTCTGCAGAAAAAATGGGGTGTCAGCTATGACGATACACACTGACATTGAAAAAATATATATTTTGGTTATTGAACTACAGTAAGTGAAGTGAATTTAAACCCAGTAACAGAATTTCAAAATGGGTCCCTGATCTGTACTACACAGAAATGCATAAGGTTATGAATGGCATTCTCTTCATGGTGATGTATCCTAAATAGGTACACAAAGGTATAAATATGTGATATCCACTGGCAATTATTTTAATGAGCTCTGCCCCCAAACAGGACTAAATCTGAACCAATCATAGATGTCTGTTTCACAAGTTTGGACATTAGAGTACAGAACAGTAGAGTACAGGAGAGTTTAACACAATACAGTACATTAGTGTACTCAACTCTAGTGTGCTCTACTGTGTACTGTACTGTACTAAACTTTGCTCTATTCTACTCTACTGTGCTGTTACCCCTCTGTGGGCTCAGGGTGGTGACAGGCAGCTCCAGTCTAGTCCAAATGCCTGCTGCAATATGGCACTGGATTAGCCTAATGGCACAAGCCCCTCCTTTACTGTTTCAGCTGGAGAAAGGCTCCAGGTGGCTAATTATAGACCACATAGACTACACTGGCATTTCTGTTTTTCTACCCTTTTCATATTTATTTATGGTGATTGAACTACAGTAAGTGAAGTGAATTGAAACCCGGTAACAGAATTTCAAAATGGGTCCCTGATCTGTACTACACAGAAATGCATACGGTTATGAATGGCATTCTCTTCGTGGTGAAGAAGAGTTCAGCATATTTTTACAATTTCTATTCGTGTGAAAGTGTGGTGTGTGACAGGACTTTGCCAGCGAGAGAGACTAAAAGTATATTTGCACTTGTGCTGCTTTGTCCTATTTTCTAAATTGGAACCAGAAAGGAACTAAATTAGCAAGGCTCTGTTCTCTTTTCTGTGGTACAATTTAAAACTGCTTTGTCTCTCTCGACCATGGCGGCTACATCTGATGAATCCCATTAACTCACTGCCAACTTTAATTTACAATCTTCTTCTCGTGAAACTCTGGCCTCTCAGCACTCAACTCCTGCGTGTGAAACCAGTGCTCCTCTGAAATGGATATCGATTTTGGTTATAAATTCAGCAGAGTCATTTTGAAAGTTAGTGTTCTTGAGAAGCAGTGCTTTGACACAATATCTAAGCCGTTTCCATTTAGTGTCAAGATCAACTCGCCTCATTTTTCCTCCCTTTGCATTCACGACCTACTAGCTATACGACAAGCATTGAGCATTTAGGCCTCACTGTCCTGATGTAGAATTAGGCTATGTGTGCTCATTAGCGTTTACAGTTAGCAGCTTTTTGGCACTGGTCCCTTCTTCATTCATGCATTAATGGGACAGATTGGACCCCTGAACCACAGACATACTGTAGTTAGCCTAATGTCACAACAGTAGCCAATGCCGATAGTCCTGTTATTTGACCTGCTGTCAGAGCTCAAGGGCAGGTCCTTAGTTTCCAATGTCTGTGACCATAGCAACTGACTTGGATGTTCAGGGCCTTCAGAAAGTATTCACAACCCTTGACTTTTTCCACATTTTGTTGTTACAGAAATAATTTTATATTGATTACATTTCGATTTTTATCCCTGGCTTACACAATACCCCATGTCAAAATGGAATTATGTATTTCAAATAAATGAAAAGCTGAAATGTCTTGAATCAATAAGTACTCAACCCTGTTATGGCAGCCCTAAATATGTTCAGGAGTAAAAATGTGCTTCACAAGTTGCATGGACTGACTGTGCAATAACAGTGTTTAACATGATTTTTGAATAACTACCTCATCTCTGTACTTCACACATACAATTATCTGTAAGGTCCCTCAGTCGAGCAGTGAATTTCTAACACAGATTCAACCACAAAGACCAGGGAGGTTTTCCAATGCCTCACAAAGAAGGGCACCTATTGAATTTCCCTTTGAGCATGGTGTAGTGATTAATACTTTGTCTGGTGTCACTACAAAGATACAGGCATCCTTCCTAACTCGGTTGCCGGAGAGGATGGAAACCGTTCAGGGATTTCACCATGAGGCCAATAGTGACCTTGAAACAGTTATAGACTTTAATGGCTCTGATAGAACACTGCGGATGGATCAACAACATATAAACACAATCTGTAAATTGTTGGTTTCATGAGGTGAAATAAAAGATCCCAGAAATGTTCCATAAACACAAAAAGCTTATTTCTCTCAAATTTTGTGCTCAAATTTGTTTACATCCCTCTTAGTGAGCATTTCTCCTTTGCCAAACTAATCCACCTGACAGGTGTGGCATATCAATAAGCTGAATAAACAGCATGATCATTACACAGGTGCACCTTGTGTTGGGGACAATAAAAGGACACTCTTAAATGTGAAGTTTTGTCACACAACACAATGCCACAGATGTCTCAAGTTGAGGGAGAGTGCAATTCAACTTTTCCACCTGCGGGATCATCTGAGATCAGCAACCTGGACAGCTGGTGAAACTGAGGAGTATTTCTGTATGTAGTAAAACTCGTTCTGATTGGCTGGGCTTATGCCCACCCATGGCTAAATCCCTGCCCAGTCATGTGAAATCCACAGATTAAGACCTCATTTTTTTCAATTGACTGATTTCCTTATATGAACTGTAACTCTGTCAAATTGTTGCATTTTATATTTTTGTTCAGTATAGTTATGTCACGATACTAACCTAATTGACAGAGTGAAAAGGAAGCCTGTACAGAATACAAATATAACAAAACATGTATCCTGTTTGTAACAAAGCACTAAAGTAATACTATAAAAAAAATGTGCCAAGCAATTCACTTTTCATTCTGAATACCAAGTGTTATGTTTGGGGAAAATCCAACACAACACAATACTGAGTATCACTCCATATTTTCAAGCATAGTGGTGGCTACATCATGTTATGGGTATGCTTGTAATTGTTAAGGACTGGAGAGTTTTTCTGGATAAAAAAGAAATTGAGCTAAGCACAGGCAAAATCCTAGAGGAAAGCCTGGTTCAGTCTGCTTTCCACCAGACACTGGGAGGTAAATTCACCTTTCAGAAGGACGATAACCTAAAACACAAGGCCAAATCTACACTGGAGTTGCTTACCAAGGAGACAGTGAATGTTCCTGAGTGGCAGAGTTACAGTGTTTACTTAAATCTGCGTGAAAATCTATGGCAATATTTAAATTGTTGTCTAGCAATGATCAACAATCAATTTTACAAAGTTTGAAGAATTTTGAAAATAATAAAGTGCAAATGTTGCCGAATCCAGCTCTGGAAAGCTCTTATAGACTTACCGAGAAAGACGCACACCTGTAATCGCTGCGAAAGGTGCTTCTACAAAGTATTGACTCAAGGGTGTGAACACTTATGTAATTATATATTTCTGTATTTATTTGTCAATAAATTTGCTAAAATGTCTAAAAACATGTTTTTACTTTGTCATTATGGGGTATTGTGTGTAGATGGGTGAGAAGACAAATCAATTTAATCCATTTTGAATTCAGGCTGTAACAACAACATGTGGAATAAGTCAAGGGGTAAGAATACTTTATAAAGGCACTATGTCAAGTCAAATTTTATTTGTCACAGACATTTAGCAGATGTTATTGCGGGTGTAGCGAAATGCTTGTGTTTCTTGCTCCCAAAAGTGCAGTAATATCTAACAATTTCACAACAATACACATACATCTAATGTAATGAAATGGAATTAAGAATATATAAATATTTGGACGAGCAATGTCAGAATGGCATACAGTAGAATATGATAGAATACAGTAAATACATAAACTCAGCAAAAAAAGAAACATCCCTTTTTCAGGAACCTGTCTTTCAAAGATAATTTGTAAAAATCAAAATAACTTCACAGATCTTGATTGTAAAGGGTTTAAACACGGTTTCCCATGCTTGTTCAATGAACCTTTAACAATTAATGAACATGCACCTATGTAACTGTCATTAAGACACAAACAGCTTACAGACGGTAGGCAATTAAGGTCACAGTTATGAAAACTTAGAACACTAAAGAGGCCTTTCTACTGACTCTGAAAAACACCAAAAGAAAGATGCCCAGGGTCCCTGCTCATCTGCGTGAACGTGCCTTAGGCATGCTGCAAGGAGGCATGAGGACTGCAGATGTGGCCAGGGCAATAAATTGAAATGTCTGAACTGTGAGACACCTAAGACAGTGCTACAGGGAGACAGGACGGACAGCTGATCGTCCTCGCAGTAGCAGACCACGTGTAACACCTGCACAGGATCGGTACATCCGAACATCACACCTGCAGGACAAGTACAGGATGGCAACAACTGCCTGAGTTACACCAGGAACGCACAATCGCTCCATCAGTGCTCAGCCTTTCCGCAAAAGGCTGAGAGAGGCTGGACTGAGGGCTTGTAGGCCTGTTGTAAGGCAGGTCCTCACCAGACATCACCGGCAACAACGTCGCCTATGGGCACAAACCCACCATCGCTGGACCAGACAGGATTGGCAAAAAGTGCTCTTCACTTACGAGTCGCGGTTTTGATTTACCAGGTGTGATAGTCAGATTTACGTTTATCGTCGAAGGAATGAGCGTTACACCGAGGCCTGTACTCTGGAGCGGGATCAATTTGGAGGTGGAGGGTCCATCATGGTCTGGGGCGGTGTGTCACAGCATCATTGGACTGAGCTTGTTGTCATTGCAGGCAATCTCAACACTGTGCGTTACAGGGAAGACATCCTCCTCCCTCATGTGGTACCCTTCATGCAGGCTCATCCTGACATGACCCTCCAGCATGACAATGCCACCAGCCATACTGCTCGTTCTGTGCGTGATTTCCTGCAGACAGGAATGTCAGTGTTCTGCCATGGCCAGCAAAGAGCTCGGATCTCAATCCCATTGAGCACGTCTGGGACCTGTTGGATTGAAGGGTGAGGGCTAGGGCCATTCCCCTCAAAAATGCCTGGGAACTTGCAGGTGCCTTGGTGGAAGAGTGGAGTAACAGCAGGAACTGGCAAATCTGGTGCAGTCCATGAGGAGGAGATGCACTGCAGTACTTAATGCAGCTGGTGGCCACCAGATACTGACTGTTACTTTTGATTTTGATCCCCCTTTGTTCAGGGACACATTATTCAATTTCTGTTAGTCACATGTCTGGGAACTTGTTCAGTTTATGTCTCAGTTGTTGAAATGTATGTTCATACAAAAATTTGCACATGTTAAGTTTGCTGAAAATAAACGCAGTTGACAGTGAGAGGACGTTTCTTTTTTTGCTGAGTTTATGAGATGAGTATTGCAAAATATGTAAACATTATTAAAGTGATTAGTGTTCCATTATTAAAGTGGCCAGTGATTCCAAGTCTATGTATGTAGGACCGCAACCACTAATGTGCTAGTGATGGCTATTTAACAGTCTGATGGCCTTGAGATAGAAGCTGTTTTTCTGTCTCTCGGTCCCAGCGTTGATGCACCTGTACTGACCTCGCCTTCTGGATGATAGCGGGGTGAACAGGCAGTGGCTCAGGTGGTTGTTGTCCTTGATGATATTTTTGGCCTTCCTGTGACATCGGGTGCTGTAGTTGTCCTGGAGGGCAGGTAGTTTGCCCCCGGTGATGCATTGGGCAGACCGCACCACCCTCTGGAGAGCCCTGCGGCATACAAGGCAGTGATACGGCCCGACAGGATGCTCACAGTTGTGCATCTGTAAAAGATTGGGAGGGTTTTAGGTGCCAAGCCAAATTTCTACAGCTTTCTGAGGTTGAAGAGGCGCTGTTGCATCTTCTTCACCACACTGTCTCTGTAGGCGGACCATTTCAGTTCGTCAGTGATGTGTACACTGAGGAACATGAAGCTTTCCACCTTATCCACTGCGGTCCCATCGATGTGGATGGGAGGGTGCTCCCTCTGCTGTTTCCTGAAGACCACAATCAACTCCTTTGTTTTGTTGATGTTGAGTGAGAGGTTGTTTTCCTGGCACCACACTCCGAGAGCCCTCACCTCCTCCCTGTAGGCTGTCTCTTCATTGTTGGTAATCAGGCCTGCTACTGTTGTGTCGTCTGCAGACTTGATGATTGAGTTGGAGGCGTGTGTGGCTACGCAGTCATGGGTGAACAGGGAGTACAGGAGGGGCTGAGCACGCGCCCTTGTGGGGCCCCAGTATTGAGGATCAGTGAAGTGGATGTGTTGTTTCCTACCTTCACTACCTGGGGGCGGCCCGCCAGGAAGTCCAGGACCCAGTTGCACAGGGCGGGGTTCAGACCCAGGGTCCCGAGCTTAATGATGAGCTTGGAGGATACTATGGGGTTGACTGCTGAGCTATAGTCAATGAACAGCCTTCTTACATAGGTATTCCTCTTGTCCAAATGGGATAGGGCAGTGCGATGGCGATTGCATTGTCTGTGGATCTATTGTGGCGGTAAGCAAGTTGAATTGGGTCTAGGGTGTCAGGTAATGTAGAGGTGATAAGATCCTTAACTGGTCTCTCAAAGCACTTCATGATGACAGAAGTGAGTGCTACAGGGCGAAAGTCATTTAGTTCAATTACCTTTCGCTTTCTTGGGTACAGGAACAATAGTGGCCATCTTGAAGCATGTGGGGACAGCAGACAGGGATAGGGAGAGATTGAATATGTCTGTAAACACTCCAGCAAGCTGGTCTGCGCATGCTCTAAGGACGTGGCTAGGGATGTCGTCTGGGCCAGCAGCCTTGTGAGGGTTAACGCTTAAATGTTTAATCAAGTCGGCCACGGAGAAGGAGAGCCCACAGTCTTTGGTAGCGTGCCGCGTCGGTGGGACTCTGTTATCCTCAAAGCGGGCGGTGAAGGTGTTTAGCTTGTCCAGAAGCAAGACATCGGTATCGTGGCTGGTTTTCCCTTTGTAGTCCGTGATTGTCTGTAGACCCTGCCATGTACGTCTCGTGTCTGAGCTGTTGAATTGCGACTCCACTGTCTCCATACTGCAGTTTTGCCTGTGATTGCCTTACGGAGGGAATAACTACACTGTTTGTATTCGGCCATATTTCCAGTCACCTTGCCATGGTTAAATGTGATGGTTCGCACTTTCAGGTTTGGCGAATGCTGCCATCTATCCACGGTTTTTGGTTAGGACTAAACACATTTTTAGTTCTTCCTGACTGTATGTAATAACACAAAACATTTCCTGGACTAATAATGTAAGAAATAACACATTAAAAACTAAATAGTTCTGTCCTTTGCCTTGGTTATAAAAGCATGGGGTGGTTTGACATGGAATAAAAAACAAACATATGAGAGATGCTACTCTATGCATATTCATAAAATTGCAAGTTATAGTACGATGAAAAATGCCTGCGGTGCACGCTGCCAGACAATGTCGGAGAAGGACACTATAATAATGAATGAACAGTCAATGTATTGTATTAATACAGAATCTGGTAATCCATATAGGATAACTGTTTTTAGACATTAAATGTTATCACACACATAGCCTAGATGTCCCTGCAAGAATCATTATTCGATAATGAGGTTTGCAGCCTTATCTGGGTAAAACCTTCCCCTGTTGGCGTTTTAATTGTTGATGAAATATCAAATTTCTCATTGGCTCTCGTGTTGCTGGGCTCATTGGCTTTTATTGCATTCCTAGGCAGGGCAGGAGGGTAGGACCCGGATGACTGCTCCTCCTCTAACCATGTCTCAGAGAGCTCAATTTCTCTAAATCCTTGTTCACACTGCAGGCCTTAATGCTCAAATCAGTTTTGGAATACTGACTGGCCAAACAGCAGACTAAGTGACCAAATTGGATTTGTGTGTGCTCAGACCCATACCTCAGTGGTTCAGACAGCAGTCATTCACTGACATGGCTACTCTAACTAGTTGTCATAGTAACACAGGGGGTGTGCGCAGTGCTGTAGGCTGATTGGTGGTGGTGCTCATGCTTCCAATTACTCAGAAGTTATGTGGCAAGCTAAGGTGACAACAATGCCTGCCATCAACATTTCCCAGTGCCTTTGTATGTTCAAAATCATAGCCTAAGAACAACTGAAAAAAACAAGTCCTTTTTGGTTAGCGAAATGTTTTGATTTTAGTCACTTCAAACTGCCAATGTGAACAAGGCTTTAAAGGCCTTATTTTCCCTCTCCTAGCCTAGCTCTGTCCCTCTTGAATTTGTGGTGGAGTGGTGATTACAACTGGTCTCTGTGTGAAACTGAGTGGGTTCTTCAGTGTCCTGGTATCAAGTAAAAGAGACTTCAAAGTACCTATTTTGTTTTACATTTAGGCTAATCACTGATGCGTTTACCGACTTGTTATTCTGAGTACCATAGTTTCTGTGTTAGTTAGCCAAGAATGTAAATCAATATGCCTAATTATTAATGTGAACCATTTTTGTTTGTGTGGTTAATGGTTCACTTGTTGGTGGAATTCAAACGACCTTTGTTCTTATATAATTCAGCTATCAACATTTGACATTAGCTAGCCTATAGCCTTTTTGTTAGCAGAAATGGGCTCTAGTCCAGCAGGTCATACTAGCGCTTTGGTACATTTCAACTAACCTAATGTCCTTTGTTTATTTACGAAAGTAGAAAGTATTGAGATTCTTCCTCATACTGTGGAACCACCTTCATAGAATGTGTTTTTTGCACATGCACATCTAACTTCTTTAAAGCAATGTCTTTGCTTTGGTCAAAAGGCAGTGTAGGCTATATGTGGGCTGTGAGTGGCGGCACTAACCACCAGACCACCCAAGCCATATTGCTCACCCCTTTAGGTTGGCCATGGGTATACCATGATGCAGTGGTATTGCAAAAATTTCAGCGGGGAAACCATTTTTTCTGTCAGAATTTCTGGGGACCCCATCTATTCCGCAATGAATTCTTGCGACCCAACCCTAAATCTAATGACATAACCTTAAAATTTGTAAATTTAGATTTTTACATCAAAATAACCTTCAATTCATTACATTTTCTAAATGAAAAATAAACCAATAAATTAGGCCTACTCGATAAAATATAATCTTTCTAATTATCTTTCTCAAAAACGTTAGTATATTGTCCCATATAATAATTTGTACCCACTGCAGTTCAAGGTTGCGACCCCAACTTTGAATACCACTGCCATATAGAATGTTGCACTTGGTTTCTTTCCCGAATCATTTGGCACACTGTGTGAGCTTCACACCATAGCTCAGTCTGTCCACTTCAACTAGGCCTAGCCTGATCCTTTCATCACATGCACTACTTCTGCATTTTATCTATTAATGGCTTTGCACTATTTCTTTTTGTCTATCCCAAATGTTCTTCTCTAATGACTCATCGCCTCTCTCTCACCTCTGATCATCTTCCCTTCCCATTTTCACTAACAAGCCACTAAGTGCCAAAGCAAAGGAACATTCTGTGACGTCCGTGTGCATCATGCTTAGGCCTAAGTGTTTTTCAGAGAGGACTAGCCTTGTTTTTGCCCTGCTGTCCTCATCTGACAGAAACGGTGATGGCTCCCCCATGCTGGGTTCTTTTGTTGTATTCAGATTTGTATATCTGTTTGAATGCAGTGCCAAAAAGCGCACGTAATTATAATCAAACTCACATATCTGACATTCCTTGTTTTTCTGCCAGAGATGGGCAACAGAAATAAGGCGTATATTATTTTGGATGTTTTGTGGGTTATAAATAGATGTTTACAGGGCGTTTTCTTTTCAAAAAGCCTCAGCATGTTTTCTTCACTGAGAGAAAACAAGTGATATTTAGTTCCTGATGATAAGTTCTTTCAGGCTATTCATAGAAACTCAAGAACTCATTCAATGCACCACATAACTGCTTGTATGCAGAACTGTAAGCTTCTATCTAGACCCTTTCTTTATTGTCTCTGGTTTCCTTGACAGGGGCCTGAGCACAGAGTGCTGACGATGCTAGGGCTACCATGGGTAGCGTCACACTGCGCTATTTCTGCTATGGCTGCCTCTTCACCTCCGTGACCTGGTCCGTCCTACTCTTCCTCTACTTCAGCCTGGGCCAAGACGGCGGCCGGTCCACCTTCAGGTATGTGCCCATCCAGGGGCCCCAGGCCCACCGCTTCCAACCCCGCTTCTCCAAGGGCCCTGGAGGAGGGCCAGAACATGGCATTACGGCAGTCCCTGCAGCAGGAGCAGGAGGCAACAAGCAGGCCGATCTCTCTCCTGAGATGGGTAAGTCAGCCCTCCCTCAGAGCATGAAACTTGAAACGACCCCCATTGGTCAAAGATGATTTCCCTCTTATCTTTATACAGAACTTTATAGGAGTGTACATGAAAATTAATGTTACCATAGCAGATTATGTAAAGGAGCTGGCCTGGAAGAAAATCTCAAAATGGATGTCAGTTAATTAATGAAGCTGCATCGTAATCAACTCCTATGAACTGTAGGCCTATTACCTTCAGAGTGTCACATACACCCAGAACGATGAGCTCTCAAAAGCTCCACAAGCTCAATCGTACCCGTGACAAATTCTGGAATGGTTTAGGACATTTTGACAGTCTGTAATCTTCATGGGTCCAAAAGGGAAGTTTGTAATGTTGGTTTGCTCCCATGTCAACCAATAAAACGTTTAACAGGAGAGCGATGTGAAAAGTAAGTGTAGCCTAGGCGTTTCCACGATGCCTTTATGCATCAAAGCCCATTTATAGTTGGACAGTGAGAAACAGGAACAATCAAGCTAACCGCAGCTCATTACAGATTATCGGTTGGCATTGAGTGATTTTAACTGTCTGAAAGCAGGTGCAACGACGAAACACACAAATGGTGCATTGCAGCAATGAAAAAGCATTATTGAAATGTTTTTGAATTGGAGTGAGGCCTTCAGCTGGCTGAGTGAGTTATTTCCATGGTTGCACAGAGTTCATCAGCAAAGTAAACCTAAGCCATTACCTCACACTCTGGACAAAGGCCCCTTGTGTTACCATGGCAACGTGGATACATCAATAGAATCCTCATACTGACCAACTACCACAAGTACCCTCCCTATTCTGAACAATTGAATCAACAACATTCTTTTTTCATTTTTTTCATCATCCCGTCTTTTCCTTTTCAGGTATGATTTTTAATGAGCAAGACCAGGAGGTGCGCGACATGGGCTATCACAAGCATGCTTTCAACGTACTGATCAGCAATCGACTAGGCTACCACAGAGACCTCCCGGACACTAGGGACGAGAAGTGAGTGAGAGCGCGACAGCGTGTTTGTGCTTGGCATATATGTGGGTTTATTGACCCATTCAGAGTGAACGGCTGACGCAACCACTTTGCAAGCCATCGCATGAAGGGCGACGGTAGCCAAAGGCTAAATGGGAAATCACGTCAATCTCTCTCTGCCTGGGTTGTGGCCATTACGAAATCAAAGGACAAGCCAAATCATCTGTCTAGAGATTAATTGATTTAGCACTGGTCTGTGCCTAACAAGTAGGCCTGTAGGTTGGAGTTATCACACACGTTATGTGTTACGATGAGTTGCTTGTAAATGTTTTAAGAGAGTTTGTAAATTCTGCAGACATGTTAGGATATGGCATAGTGAGTAGTTGAAGCAAAGGATTTTATAGCAAAGGGTAAAACTGTTAACTTGTCCAAGGGGTAAGGCTTTCACAACTTTCACAAGGTTGAAGAAAGTTCTGTAGGTGTGACAGTCACAAGCCAAATGTTGCATTACAAGCTGCACAGTGACAGAGCATGAGCGTAGGGTGCTACGAAAATGTCAGAACTTTTTCTTTGTCATTATACATCACATAGAATGAATCATTAGATTGTTCTCTACAATATTAAATACTTAATATACTAGTACTTGACAATGTGGATGATATAAGAATGTTAATTTGCTGTGGCCGTTGCTAGTTTAGAGCAAGCCTCTCTTGGGTGTATCTGTTCTATATTTGGGGTTGGGATGTGGTACCATTTGGAGGTGTTTCTGCGGGTTGGACCAATCAAAATCAACTTCATACCTAAGTAATTTTCATCTCCAGATCCTTGGCTATATTGGCTATCAATCTACGGTGAGAGGGGCAATTTAAAGGGAGACACAGAAATGCACAATGAAAACATGAACCGATTGTCTTTGCGGAGTGTGGATATTGAAATTCAGCCTGTTAGCATGGTAAATAAATATATATTTAGTCCCTCTTTTGTTTTGTATTCTGTGGATATCATTTAGAAAAAG
Source organism: Salvelinus fontinalis (assembly GCF_029448725.1). Lineage (NCBI taxonomy): Eukaryota > Metazoa > Chordata > Actinopteri > Salmoniformes > Salmonidae > Salvelinus > Salvelinus fontinalis. The sequence continues at coordinate 29,816,469 of NC_074689.1, forward strand.
CCCATGTTTTCTCTCACGAACCTGCAGCCACTAGTTAGTTTGTCAGTTTGACGTTCGAAGTTAGCGCCGTTCTGCCGCGGAGCAGCGCCACAGAGTTCTATTGAGCAGTGACCACTATTGAGCAGTGACCACTATTGAGCAGTGATCATGCCCGTGATGAAATTCCATTCACTCTAAATATGCTAAATTCTCAGAGTAAGAAGTCTAACTTCTGAACCATATACCATAAAGACATGGGTGTTGGACAGTTTTTTTTATTAGTTTTTTTTAACGCAACTGTCTATTGAATGGACATATTTGTATAAACCTTGAATGAATGAATCATTTTATGGATGAACATCCTAATGAGTGAGTGGTGTTGTATGCATCCCATTATCAAAGAGGATCTGATCCTAGTTCTGTTTGTCCCTGTAGAACTACAGTGGCTTGGTGTGCCAACATGCAATATGTGTTTATAGTGACTCCCATCCCTCTCTCAGGTGCCGAGACATGATCTATCCTCTGTCCCTCCCCGTGGCCAGCGTAGTGATCTGCTTCTTCAACGAGGCGTTCTCCGCCCTCCTGCGCACCGTGCACAGCGTCCTGGATCGCACGCCGGCCTACTTGCTGCATGAGATTATACTGGTGGATGACAGCAGTGAACTAGGCAAGCTGCTCTTTTCAGTTGTGCGTCTCTATTGGTTTTGTTCAGGCTCGCCGGAGCGACGCAGACCATAACAAGGCCCAGTAAATGATTGGATGCTGTCATGGAATGTGTGTCTGTCTACAGTGTGCGTGCTTCAATGACCTACTTGGAGAACAAACGCAGGCTACTGTATTGTATTGGCATAGTGAAAAAGAGTGTTGTCTGTATCAACTGAAAAGTTCGGCAAGGGTCTTATGAGTAAGTTTAGATAGAAAATAGAGCTTTGATCGCAATGGGATCTACATGTATAGATAAAGATATCAGCTCCATCTGGAAGCATCTCTCCTGTCCTGTCTCTCCACCACAGCTGATCTGAAGGAAGATCTTGACAGCTATGTCCAGCAACACAAACTCCAGGTCAAGGTCAAGGTGGTCCGCAACGAGAAGAGAGAGGGATTGATCAGAGGGAGGATGATAGGTGCTTCTCATGCCACCGGTGAGCCCCCCCAAACCATAACTCTTCACTAATGGGCAACACTTTATATTTAATAAACCATTTATTAAGAGTGTTTAAATTGAATGACCATTTTTTAATCATCAAGGGACCTTAATATAAAGTGTTACCCAATAATGTAACAATATTCACACTGAGATGGGATCCCATTTCTGACACCATGTAACAATATGCATACTGACACGGGATCCCACTTCTGACACTGACACTGGATCCCATGTCTGACACCATGTAACGATATGCACACTGTGACTGGATCCCATTTCTGACACCATGTAACAATATGCACACTGAGACAGGATCCCATTTCTGACACCATTTAACAATATGCACACAGAGACGGGATCCCACTTCTGACTCCTTGTAACAATATGCACACTGAGACAGGATCCCATTTCTGACACCATTTAACAATATGCACACAGAGACGGGATCCCACTTCTGACTCCTTGTAACAATATGCACACTGAGACAGGATCCCATTTCTGACACCATGTAACAATATGCACACTGAGTCAGGATCCCACTTCTGACTCCTTGTAACAATATGCACACTGAGACAGGATCCCATTTCTGACACCATGTAACAATATGCACACAGACGGGATCCCATTTCTGACATCATGTAACAATATGCACACTGAGACGGGATCCCATTTCTGACACCATGTAACAATATGCACACTGAGACGGGATCCCATTTCTGACACCATGTAACAATATGCACACTGAGACAGGATCCCATTTCTGACACCATGTAACAATATGCACACTGAGACATGGACGTCTTCTGTCAAGTTCAATACAGATGTAATAGGGTTGTATTATAATCATTAGCAGTCTGATATAGGGGACCATGGTACAGATGAACCAAACTGTAGTTGTGTATCCTTATCCCCAAGAAACCCTGATCTGAGAACTCTCCCCATTGTTCTCCATCCTCTCTCCTGATTGGCATTTCCTCTCTGAAGGGGAGGTGCTTGTGTTCCTGGACAGCCACTGTGAGGTGAATGAGGCGTGGCTGCAGCCTCTGCTGGCTCCCATCCAGCGGGACCGCAAAACAGTGGTGTGTCCCGTCATCGACATTATTAGCGCTGACACCCTGGCCTATAGCCCCTCCCCCATTGTCCGGGGGGGCTTCAACTGGGGGCTGCACTTCAAGTGGGACACTGTGCCCGCCTCAGAGCTCAACAGTCCCGACGGAGCAGTGGGCAGCATCAGGTAACCAACCCCTTGTGTCTTTAAGGGTTTCGCACACGATATTTGCCAATTATTCTTTTCAAAATTCTTCAAGGTCTGTCAAGATGTTGGGGATTAATTTTCAAGACTTGACATACATTTTCAAGCAGATTTAAGTCAAAACTGTAACTTGTCCACTCAGGAACATCAACTGTCTTCTTGGTAAGCAACTCTAGTGTACATTTGGCCTTGGGTGGTAGGTTATTTAACCCAAGGGCTAGTCGTCCAAGAGTTCATAAGAAATGTAAAAAACTGAAATTTGAAAATAACAAAAGTAAAAACACAAAGATTCACATTCCCTATACATATCAAATCAAATTTTATTTGTCACATACACATGGTTAGCAGATGTTAATGCGAGTGTAGCGAAATGCTTGTGCTTCTAGTTCCGATAATGCAGTAATAACCAACGAGTAATCTAACCTAACAATTTCACAACAACTACCTTATACACACAAGTGTAAAGGGATGAAGAATATGTACATAAAAATATATGAATGAGTGATGGTACAGAACGGCATAGGCGAGATGCAGTAGATGGTATCGAGTACAGTATATACATGAGTAATGTGTAATGTAGGGTATGTAAACATATAAAAGTGTCATTGTTTAAAGTGGCTAGTGATACATGTATTACATAAAGATGGCAAGATGCAGTAGATGGTATAGAGTACACAGTATATACATATGCGATGAGTAATGTAGGGTGTGTAAACATTTAATGAAGTGGCATTGTTTAAAGTGGCTAGTGATACATTTTTCCCATTATTAAAGTGGCTGGAGTTGAGTCAGTATGTTGGCAGCAGCCACTCAATGTTAGTGGTGGCTGTTTAACAGTCTGATGGCCTTGAGATAGAAGCTGTTTTTCAGTCTCTCGGTCCCTGCTTTGATGCACCTGTACTGACCTCGCCTTTTGGATGATAGCGGGGTGAACAGGCAGTTGCTCGGGTGGTTGTTGTCCTTGATGATCTTTATGGCCTTCCTGTGACATCGGGTGGTGTAGGTGTCCTGGAGGGCAGGTAGTTTGCCCCCGGTGATGCGTTGTGCAGACCGCACTACCCTCTGGAGAGCCTTATGGTTGTGGGCGGAGCAGTTGCCGTACCAGGCGGGGATAAAGCCCGACAGGATGCTCTCGATTGTGCATCTGTGAAAGTTTGTGAGTGCTTTTGGTGACGAGCCAAATTTCTTCAGCCTACTGAGGTTGAAGAGGCGCTGCTGCGCCTTCTTCACAACGCTGTCTGTGTGGGTGGACCAATTCAGTTTGACCATGATGTGTACGCCGAGGAACTTAAAACGTACTACCCTCTCCACTACTGTCCCGTCGAGGGGGGTGCTCCCTCTGCTGTTTCCTGAAGTCCACGATCATCTCCTTTGTTTTGTTGATGTTGAGTGTGAGGTTATTTTCCTGACACCACACTCCGAGAGCCCTCACCTCCTCCCTGTAGGCCGTCTCGTCATTGTTGGTAATCAAGCCTACCACTGTAGTGTCGTCTGCAAACTTGATGATTGAGTTGGAAGCGTGCATGGCCACACAGTCGTGGTGAACAGGGGGAGTACAGGAGAGGGCTCAGAACGCACCCTTGTGGGCCCACAGTGTTGAGGATCAGCGGGGTGGCGATGTTGTTACCTACCCTCACCACCTGGGGGCAGCCCGTCAGGAAGTCCAGTTCCCAGTTGCACAGGGCGGGGTCGAGAACCAGGATCTCGAGCTTGATGACGAGTTTGGAGGGTACTATGGTGTTAAATGCTGAGCTGTAGTCGATGAACAGCATTCTCACGTAGGTATTCCTCTTGTCCAGATGGGTTAGAGCAGTGTGGTTGCGTTGTCTGTGGACCTATTGGTGCGGTAAGCAAATTGGATTGGGTCTAGGGTGTCAGGTAGGGTGGAGGTGATATGGTCCTTGACTGGTCTCTCACAGCACTTCATGATGACGGAAGTGACTGCTACGGGGCGGTAGTCGTTTAGCTCAGTTACCTTAGCTTTTCTTGGGAACAGGAACAATGGTGGCCCTCTTGAAGCATGTGGGAACAGCAGACTGGGATAAGGATTGATTGAATATGTCCGTAAACACACCAGCCAGCTGGTTTGCGCATGCTCTGAGGACGCGGCTGGGAATGCCGTCTGGGCCTCCAGCCACATATTGTGCGGTCTATAGTTGGCCTTGGTTCTGCTCCGTGTGTTACGAGAGTGTTTGCCTTTGAGCATATCCAGTTTATCATGTACAGTCCATTCAGACCCCTTGACTTTTTCAACATTTTGTTACATTACAGTCTTATTTTAAAATTGATTAAATCGTGTTTTACCCTCATCAATCTACACACAATACCCCATAATAACAAATCAAAAACAGGTCTAGACATTTTTGCAAATGTGATATTTGTTATTTATTTTTACATTTACATAAGTATTCAGACCTTTTACTCAGTACATCGTTGAAGCACCTTTGGCAGCGATTACAGCCTCGAGTCTTATTGGGTATGACGCTACAAGGTTGGCACACCTGTATTTGGGGAGTTTCTCCCATTCTTCTCTGCAGATCCTCTCAAGCTCTGTCAGGTTGGATGGGGAGCGTCGCTGCACAGCTTTTATCAGGTCTCTCCAGAGATGTTCGATCGGGCCAGAGCCCAGACTCCAATATAAGGATATAACATCTATAGAAGAGACAGAAATGTTTATGGGGGAGGTGTTGCTGTATATATTCAAAGCCATATCCCTGTAATGCTTAGAGAAGATCTTAAGTCAAGTGTTATTGAAGCGTTGGGGTTGCAGGTTCACCTGGAACATCTAAAGCCTTTTCTTTTGGGGTGTTGCTATAGGCCACCAAGTGCTAACAGTCAGTATCTAAATAATATGTGTGAAATGCTTGATAGTGTACGTTACATTTACATTTAAGTCATTTAGCAGACGCTCTTATCCAGAGCGACTTACAAATTGGTGCATTCACCTTATGATATCCAGTGGAACAACCACTTTACAATAGTGCATCTAAATCTTTTAAGGGGGGGGGGGGGGGGTCAGAAGGATTACTTTATCCTATCCTAGGTATTCCTTAAAGAGGTGGGGTTTCAGGTGTCTCCGGAAGGTGGTGATTGACTCCGCTGACCTGGCGTCGTGAGGGAGTTTGTTCCACCATTGGGGTGCCAGAGCAGCGAACAGTTTTGACTGGGCTGAGCGGGAACTGTACTTCCTCAGAGGTAGGGAGGCGAGCAGGCCAGAGGTGGATGAACGCAGTGCCCTTGTTTGGGTGTAGGGCCTGATCAGAGCCTGAAGGTACGGAGGTGCCGTTCCCCTCACAGCTCCGTAGGCAAGCACCATGGTCTTGTAGCGGATGCGAGCTTCAACTGGAAGCCAGTGGAGAGAGCGGAGGAGCGGGGTGACGTGAGAGAACTTGGGAAGCGGCGTTCTGGATGAGTTGTAGGGGTGCACAGGCAGGGAGCCCAGCCAACAGCGAGTTGCAGTAATCCAGACGGGAAATGACAAGTGCCTGGATTAGGACCTGCGCCGCTTCCTGTGTGAGGCAGGGTCGTACTCTGCGGATGTTGTAGAGCATGAACCTACAGGAACGGGCCACCGCCTTGATGTTAGTTGAGAACGACAGGGTGTTGTCCAGGATCACGCCAAGGTTCTTAGCGCTCTGGGAGGAGGACACAGTGGAGTTGTCAACCGTGATGGCGAGATCATGGAACGGGCAGTCCTTCCCCGGGAGGAAGAGCAGCTTCGTCTTGCCGAGGTTCAGCTTGAGGTGGTGATCCGTCATCCACACTGATATGTCTGCCAGACATGCAGAGATGCGATTCGCCACCTGGTTATCAGAGGGGGGAAAGGAGAAGATTAATTGTGTGTCGTCTGCATAGCAATGATAGGAGAGACCATGTGAGGATATGACAGAGCCAAGTGACTTGGTGTATAGCGAGAATAGGAGAGGGCCTAGAACAGAGCCCTGGGGGACACCAGTGGTGAGAGCACGTGGTGCGGAGACAGATTCTCGCCACGCCACCTGGTAGGAGCGACCTGTCAGGTAGGACGCAATCCAAGCGTGGGCCGCGCCGGAGATGCCCAGCTCGGAGAGGGTGGAGAGGAGGATCTGATGGTTCACAGTATCAAAGGCAGCCGATAGGTCTAGAAGGATGAGAGCAGAGGAGAGAGAGTTAGCTTTAGCAGTGCGGAGCGCCTCCGTGACACAGAGAAGAGCAGTCTCAGTTGAGTGACTAGTCTTGAAACCTGACTGATTTGGATCAAGAAGGTCATTCTGAGAGAGATAGCAGGAGAGCTGGCCAAGGACGGCACGTTCAAGAGTTTTGGAGAGAAAAGAAAGAAGGGATACTGGTCTGTAGTTGTTGACATCGGAGGGATCGAGTGTAGGTTTTTTCAGAAGGGGTGCAACTCTCGCTCTCTTGAAGACGGAAGGGACGTAGCCAGCGGTCAAGGATGAGTTGATGAGCGAGGTGAGGTAAGGGAGAAGGTCTCTGGAAATGGTCTGGAGAAGAGAGGAGGGGATAGGGTCAAGCGGGCAGGTTGTTGGGCGGCCGGCCGCCACAAGACGCGAGATTTCATCTGGAGAGAGAGGGGAGAAAGAGGTCAAAGCACAGGGTAGGGCAGTGTGAGCAGAACCAGCGGTGTCGTTTGACTTAGCAAACGAGGATCGGATGTCGTCGACCTTCTTTTCAAAATGGTTGACGAAGTCCTCCGCAGAGAGGGAGGAGGGGGGAGGAGGATTCAGGAGGGAGGAGAAGGTGGCAAAGAGCTTCCTAGGGTTAGAGGCAGATGCTTGGAATTTAGAGTGGTAGAAAGTGGCTTTAGCAGCAGAGACAGAAGAGGAGAATGTAGAGAGGAGGGAGTGAAAGGATGCCAGGTCCGCAGGGAGGCGAGTTTTCCTCCATTTCCGCTCGGCTGCCCGGAGCCCTGTTCTGTGAGCTCGCAATGAGACGTCGAGCCACGGAGCAGGAGGGGAGGACCGAGCCGGCCTGGAGGATAGGGGACATAGAGAGTCAAAGGATGCAGAAAGGGAGGAGAGGAGGGTTGAGGAGGCAGAATCAGGAGATAGGTTGGAGAAGGTTTGAGCAGAGGGAAGAGATGATAGGATGGAAGAGGAGAGAGTAGCGGGGAGAGAGAGCGAAGGTTGGGACGGCGCAATGCCATCCGAGTAGGGGCAGTGTGGGAAATGTTGGATGAGAGCGAGATGGAAAAGGATACAAGGTAGTGGTCGGAGACTTGGAGGGGAGTTGCAATGAGATTAGTGGAAGAACAGCATCTAGTAAAGATGAGGTCAAGCGTATTGCCTGCCTTGTGAGTAGGAGGGGAAGGTGAGAGGGTGAGGTCAAAAGAGGAGAGGAGTGGAAAGAAGGAGGCAGAGAGGAATGAGTCAAAGGTAGACGTGGGGAGGTTAAAGTCACCCAGAACTGTGAGAGGTGAGCCATCCTCAGGAAAGGAACTTATCAGGGCGTCAAGCTCATTGATGAACTCTCCAAGGGAACCTGGAGGGCGATAAATGATAAGGATGTTAAGCTTGAAAGGGCTGGTAAATGTGACAGCATGGAATTCAAAGGAGGTGATAGACAGATGGGTCAGGGGAGAAAGAGAGAATGTCCACTTGGGAGAGATGAGGATCCCAGTGCCACCACCCCGCTGACCAGAAGCTCTCGGGGTGTGCGAGAACACGTGGGCAGACGAGGAGAGAGCAGTAGGAGTAGCAGTGTTATCAGTGGTAATCCATGTTTCCGTCAGTGCCAAGAAGTCGAGGGACTGGAGGGAAGCATAGGCTGAGATGAACTCTGCCTTGTTGGCCGCAGATCGGCAGTTCCAGAGGCTGCCGGAGACCTGGAACTCCACGTGGGTCGTGCGCGCTGGGACCACCAAATTAGAGTAGCAGCGGCCACGCGGTGTGAAGCGTTTGTATGGTCTGTGCAGAGAGGAGAGAAGAGGGATAGACAGACACATAGTTGACAGGCTACAGAAGAGGCTACGCTAATGTAAAGGAGATTGGAATGACAAGTGGACTACACGTCTCGAATGTTCAGAAAGTTAAGCTTACGTTGCAAAAAAAATAAAAAAATAAAAAATCTTATTGACTAAAATGATATAGTACTGCTGGTTGGTGAAATAGGCTAGCTAGCAGTGGCTGCGTTGTTGACTTTGTTTGAAAGTGTAGCTGGCTAGGTAACCTCTAACTGGCTAGGTAACCTCGACAATTACTCTAGACTACACAATTATCTTGGATACAAAGACAGCAAAGACAACTATGTAGCTAGCTAACACTACGCTAATCAAGTCGTTCCGTTGTAATGTAATAGTTTCTACAGTGCTACTATTCGGTAGGAGTTGGCTAGCTAGCAGTGTTAGCTAGCAGTGTTGACTAGGTAGGAGAACGGCAGCGCAGCGGACGAAAATAGCTGGCTAGCTAACCGATAATTACTCTAAACTACACAATTATCTTAGATACAAAGACAGCAAAGACAACTATGTAGCTAGCTAACACTACACTAATCAAGTCGTTCCGTTGTAATGTAATAGTTTATAGTTTATACAGTGCTGCTATTCGGTGGCTAGCTGGCTAGCTAGCAGTGTTGACTACGTTACGTTAGGACGACGAAAAATAGCTGGCTAGCGAACCTCAATAATTACTCTAAACTACACAATTATCTTTAATACAAAGACGGCTATGTAGCTAGCTAAGATCAAACAAATCAAACCGTTGTACTGTAATGAAATGAAATGAAATGTAATACTACCTGAGGAGCGAAAGCGGAATGCGACTACTCGCTCCAACCCGGAAGTGCCTGCATCAGTCATTCTAAATCATGTCAACCCCATGTAATTTATGTGATTTGTTAAGCCAAATTTTACTCCTGAACTAATTTTGGTTTGCCTAAACAAAAATGCAGAATACTCTTGCGACGACTATATTTTAGTTATGAATTTTGTGAGTGTGACCGTTCACCTTGACAGAGTATTTTAGTATTTTGTATAGATTGACAAATTATTTTGAATCCCTATTTGTAACAAAAGGGGGTCTTAATATTTTTGTAAGGCACTATGTCCAATCATCTCAAATACTAATTTGAGCTGTGGAAAATAATAACCCCAAGCTAGATTTGACAAATTATAGATGCAGAAAAAACAGTAAAGCCTATTTGTTTATTTTTTATTATTATGTTGTTTTAGGCTGGCCTGCCCTATGCTATTATGTCCTGGAAATGTCTCCTTAAAGCTCAATTCGATTGGCTTTTTTATTTTCCCCCATTTGATTTTAATGGCCTCCCAGTGTGCACGAACCTAATACTGTATCAATAAAGGCCATCTGATGTAGACTTCACCCATCTCCCTCTCGTATGGAGTCATGTGAAAGCTAATTAGTGGCCGTAGTAGCACGCCTGGTTCTAGGGACTGAATCGATCCCCGTTTTGAAGAGGCCCGGGTGCTTTAAATCCATTACTACGGCATAGGCTGGCTTTAGCCTAAAGGGCTACTCGGACACCCCTGTGTATTTGTTTACGCTGCCTCTTAATTTCTCTCTGTTTCTCTCACACGCTTGTGCTCTGGGCTTTACATAAGGATATAAGCCTAAGGCTACGGTCGCACAGAGACGCATGAAAACATAGGAAATCAGATACGCATTCATCACGGTCTGTCATCAAAAGTTCAAATCTTTTCGGACGAGTTGCATACGCACAAAGGCCAACACATTGTGCATATTTTGAAGGACAGTCATCTCTGTTGTCTATTGTCCATCAACAGTTGACTCCCATTGAAAAACCTTTGGCTCAATCAGTAATTTTCTGACACAATCTGTCTGGTTGCAGTCCATCTTTTAGCCGGACTAGGAGATGCAGAGGCATATCTCACATCTTAGGATGTGTCTATAGGCAGCCCAATTCTGGTCTTTTGACCAATCAGACCAGAGCTTCTGCTAATAATTGGTATTTTGCCCAATGAGATCAGAGCTTCTGCTAATAATTGGTATTTTGCCCAATGAGATCAAATCTTTTGCAAATAATTGGTCTTTTGACCAATCAGACCTGCCAATTATTGGGCAAAAGATCAGAATTGGGCTGCCTGTGTGAACTTAGCCTTAGTGTCTCGATGCTTGTGCTACTTCAAAGGATATTGTAGTAGCTAGAATGCAGACTCACATTCTGCCTTTTCACTCCTTCCCTTAGGTCTCCCACCATGGCAGGTGGTCTGTTTGCCATGGACAGGAAGTACTTTAACGAGCTGGGCCAATACGACAGGGGAATGGACATCTGGGGTGGTGAGAACCTTGAGATCTCCTTCCGGGTAAGTTAAAGGGCCACACACCATCACACTCACTGCATTACTGCTACATCTTATTCTTAGGAAGGGTGCAGATGCTCCCAAAGTAACACATAGGGTGGCAGGTAGCCTAGCGGGTAAGAGCATTGGGCCAGTAACCGAAAGGTTGCTAGTTCAATCCCGTACCGGACTAGGTGAAAAGTCTGTGCCCTTCAGCAAGGCACTTAACCCTAATTGCTCCTGTAAGTCGCTCTGGATAAGAGCATCTGCTAAATGACTCCAATGTAAACATAGAACAGCCAGACTTTCAGTTGAAAAATGTAATTTCTATTTTAGGGTGGGGGCCAAATTTACACGCACGCACCTGGTCAAATGAGCAATGACATGTCAACCACTCACCATGAGCTCAAGACAGTTGGTTTATTTACCCACGTTTTGGCACATTTATTCTAATGCTTTGCCTCAGCAGACTTAAACAAGCTTTTCCCCCTTAAGAAAAATACAGAATGAAATAAAATGTCATAACCGACAGCCAAAGGCAATTTTATTTCTCAACATTACGTTTTGGTCCAGTTGAATTGGATCTCAGCAGACTAGCAACTGCATATTGACTTGCTACATGAATCCATCCAACATCAATTTTCCTGTCTCGCCTCAGTGTTTTTACTTCTCTTGCTTTTACCACATCAGAGTTGGACATTTCTCTTCCAGTCCTGTTTAATATTCTTGGCAAGGCTGCCTTCTCATGTTTTGCAATGTTACCCTGTTTGAAAAGAGAGTCCAATATATGACTTCAGTAAGGGAATGTTATGCATGTGGAACATTGTCAGATTACATTAATCATATGGCTCTCGAGCAATGGGGAGTGGAGCTGATGTATGGACAGACTTGTACTGCTCTTATTAATTAATTATGGTCATTGAATTAAGTCCTATGTCCTAGCGTTTCCCAAAACGTAACTTTCTTAGAACAACTACGACGGGCTTCTCCTGTGCAAAATTGCTTTTTGCACTGTTGGTTTATTCAGGTGTAGAGGTTGAGGTGTTATGGGGGAAGGTGTTGTTTTTGGAGAGGGGGGCATTAGAGTTGTGGCAACGACGTGTGCTCACCCGGTGATTGAGTGGTTTTCATGGTAGGATACTTGGCCACGTAGTCTGTACTCTTTCTTGCTCCCTCCCCCATGGATTTAGTGAAAGGATAGTTTTAACGTACAAACAATATAGCCTTGTTGAAGTGTCCTGGCGCTCTAACCAAGAAGTCAAATACTCATATGACTTTCTCTTTATCAGATCTGGATGTGTGGTGGCCAGCTCCTGATCATCCCCTGTGCGCGGGTGGGTCATATATTCCGTAAACGCCGGCCTTATGGGTCACCCGGAGGTCAGGACACCATGGCCCACAACTCACTGCGATTGGCCCACGTATGGATGGATGAATACAAGGTACCTCAGAGGGCGATAGCACTAATTGCACACAATTGAAATAGAGTTGATAAAATCACCCATTCTCCATTGGTTCAGGGCCTGAAATTAAAATCCATTAAACTGGGTTTGTATGAAATCCAGCACGCACATGGGCCCGTAAGTACCTAGACTGAAAGCTACTGGACCCGTATTCCACATATCAGAGTAGGAGTGCTGATCTAGGATCAGTTTAGCCTTTTTTAGATCATAACAGGTCCAGATCTGAAGAGATCACATTCAACCTTTTCCTGAGGCTTCTTTTATGACCGCAAGCAAACTAAACATGCGATGAGATCAGTATTTCTTCTAACCACTCTCAGCTCTCTTTATTAGCACAGTGATGTTTGTTCCTTTCCAAGCTACAAAGAGCTATAATTGCTTTCCACAGTCTGAAAATAGCCAACCTAATTGGAAAGGAAGCCAATTGCGTTGTTTGGGTTCTCCTGAGAGATCTCCCATTCACACACGTCAATGTACAAGTGAGTCTGCATTTGTTTCCTCATCATTCCCCCTCAGTTTGTGAACAGTTGTTGTTTCCAAACTAAACTGTAGAGGCCTTGGATATGATTAATTACTTACGTAATTGTTATTACTTAGATGTCTCCAGAAGAGAGAGCCACTGTTTTCGGTAAGGTTTGTGCTGCTTAGTCTCGTCTCTCTTCGGTGCTCTTTCCCACCTTCCACTTTGAAATGATTTACTGGACATTGAACTAAAAGTGTGATTCGTAAATTGCCTTCCCTTACTCTGAATTGTTAATTTAACAGTGTAGTGCAGGTATTCCCAAACAGGGGTACGCCAAATTAAAAATGTGATTAACATTTCAAAAATATATATATAATAATAATTTCTTCACATTTTCAAACAGTACATTTAGTAAGGCCCGTGTTCATAGACACACATACCACCTCTACTGGTAGTACTGCTACTACCAGCAGTACTACACCTGTCGACGACACAAGTTGTTCTGCTTCCACGAGCACATCCAATGCTAGCATCAGTAATTCTACATTTGTTGTTAGCCCAGCTAGCATGGACACTGACAGTTGTGACTCTGATGCAGCCGAAGAGCTACTGCCCCCTTACCCGGGAAAGCACCGAACAACAGACAGGGACGTTGGACTATCGAAGAGGTGCAAATATGATGAGAACTACATTGATTTGGGGTTCACTTATATTGGGAGTAGTGCCTTTCCTCAGCCACTGTGTTATATGTGCAAAAGTACTATCTCACAACTCGATGAAACCTTCACTCTTGCGCAGACATTTAGAAACAAAACATGCCAATTTGAAAATAAGCCACAGGAGTATTTTGAGCGAGAATGAATGACTTTCAAGTAGTAAGACATGCATAAAAGCAACAGATACCATTAATTAGAAGGGGCTAGAAGCGTCTTATATGGTGAGCTACCGAGTGGCTAGGACAGGCAAGCCCCATACTATTGTGGAGGACTTCATTCTTCCTGCTGCTGTGGATATGGCTGGGACAATGCTGGGGGAAAACGCCAAAAAAACTATACAGACAATATCTTCATCAAACAACACTGTTTCACAACGCATCAGTGACATGGCAGAAGATGTTTTGAAACAATTACTGCTTCGCATACAAGCCAGTGAATTCTATGCGTTACAGCTGAATGAGTCAACAGAGGTGGCAGGCCTGGCACAGCTCCTGGTATATGTCTGTTATGTTTATGGGGGGTCAATTAAGGAAGACATCCTCTTCTGCAAACCAGGACAACAGGAGAGGAAATTTTTTAAGTACTGGACAGCTTTGTGACATCAAATGGACTTTAGTGGTCAAGATGTGTTGGAATCTGTACTGATGGTGCAAAAGCTATGACAGGGAGACATAGTGGAGTGACAACGCGCCTGCAAGCAGTTGCTCCCCACGCCACTTGGGTCCCCTGTAGCATCCACCGAGAGGCTCTTGCTGCCAAGGGAATGCCTGACAGCTTGAAATACTTTTTGGAAACTACAGTGAAAATGGTTAACTTTGTTAAAGCAAGGCTCCTGAACTCTCGTGTATTTTCTGCACTATGCAATGATCTGGGCAGTGACCATGTAACACGTATACAGCATACAGAAGTGCGCTGGTTATCAAGGGGAAGAAGTTTTGACAAGTTTTTTTTAAAATTGGAAGACGATCTAAAAGTTTTCTTTACCGACCATAATTTTCACTTGTCTGCATGATGACAAGTTTCTCACGCGACTGGCCTGTCTGAGTGATGTTTTTCCTAGCCTGAATGATCTGAATCTAGGATTACAGGGACTCTCCGCAAATAAACTCAGCAAAAAAAAAAATGTCCTCTCACTGTCAACTGCGTTTATTTTCAGCAAACTTAACATATGTAAATAATTTTATGAACACAACAAGATTCAACAACTGAGACATAAACTGAACAAGTTCCACAGACATGTGACTAACAGAAATATGTCCCTGAACAAAGGGGGGGGGGTCAAAATCAAAAGTAAGTCAGTATCTGGTGTGGCCACCAACATCTCACAAGTACTGCAGTGCATCTCCTCATGGACTGCACCAGATTTCCCAGTTCTTGTTGTGAGATGTTACCCCACTCTTCCACCATAGGCACCTGCAAGTTACTGGACATTTCTGGGGGGAATGGCTCTAGCCCTCACCCTCCGATCCAACAGGTCCCAGGCGTGCTCAATAGGATTGATATCCGGGCTCTTCACTGGCATACCTGTCTTGCAGGAAATCACGCACAGAACGAACAGTATGGCTGGTGGCATTGTCATGCCGGAGGGTCATGTCAGGATGAGCCTGCAGGAAGGGTACCACATGAGGGAGGAGGATGTCTTCCCTGTAACGTACAGCATTGAGATTACAACATACTGTGTGCTGGTTATCAAGGGGCAAAGTATTGACATGTTTTTTTTAATTGAGAGATGAGCTTAAATTTTTTTTTACTGACCATCCTTTTCACTTGTCTGACCGCTTGCATGATGATGAGTTTCTCACACGACTGTCCTATCTGGGTGATGTTTTTTCTCGTCTGAATGATCTGAATCTAGGATTACAGGGACTCTCCACAACTATATTCAGTGTGCGGGATAACATTGAGGATATGATTAAGAAGTTGGAGCATTAACCAGGACAACACACAGGTCTTTCCATCATTGTATGATTTTTTTGTGTGCAAATGAACTCAAGCTTACGGACAATGTCAAATGTGATATAACGAAGTACCTGAGTGAGTTGGGTGCGCAATTACACAGGTACTTTCCCGAAACGGATGACACAAACAACTGGATTTGTTATCCCTTTCATGCCCTGCCTTCAGTCCACTTATCGATATCTGAACAAGAGAGCCTCATCAAAATTGCAACAAGCGGTTCTGTGAAAATTGAATTTAATCAGAAGTCACTGCCAGATGTCTGGATTGTGCTGCGCTCAGAGCATCCTGCCTTGGTAAATCACACTGTTAAGACACTGATGCCCTTTGCAACCACGTATCTATGTGAGTGGATTCTCATTAGCATGAAAACTAAAAACAGGCACAGACTGTGTGTGGAAAATTATTTAAGACTGAGACTCTCTCCAATACAACCAAACATTGCAGAGTTATGTGCATCATTTCAAGCACACCCTTCTCATTAACCTGTAGTGAGTTATTCACAATTTTCAATGAACAGGTTAGGTTTTATATGTAAGATGGTTAAATAAAGAGCAAAGTTATTGATTTATTATTTGTGCCCTGGTCCTATAAGAGCTCATTGTCACTTCCCACGAGCCAGGTTGTGACAAAAACTCACACTCATTCTTATGTTTAATAAATGTATCGTATAGTGTGTGTGTGGCAGGCTTACAATGATGGCAAAAAACAACATTTGAGAGTGCACTGACCCTGGTGCTAGAGGGGGTACGCAGCTGGAGGTTGAATCTTTGAAGGGGTATGGGACTATAAAAAGTTTGGGAACCACTGGTGTAGTGTATCAATGTTCCCAGCAGTTAAAATCTTCTAGAGGGTTATTTTTTAGGATATTTTTTCCAATAGTCCACTCTTGATACAGTCCTATTTTATTTTTTGCATGTTGGCAGTGAAGTTTTCAAGATATTGGACTTTCAAGAAGCAAAGTGTCACCTGCCTTATCATCAAGATGGTTCAATATGCAATGATCGTTTTTGAGTGGATTTTCCCTTTAAGATGAAGTTTGGGTTGGCCAGTTCTGACTTCTCCATCTCCACACTAATCAGAGACTGGGACAAGTTTTGTTTCCATGGAAATAGCCGGCCTAAATCAAGATATATTAAACAGATTCTCAATAAAGGTAAACTTCTTGATTTTATCGGCCAATCGAAATAGATCTAAGAGTTTTCAATCTTACCTCTGAAATACTTATTTTGAGTCTTACCACCTAGAAAATACAAGCTGTTTTCATGACCTAAGAGAGGGTGGAACAACTAGGAGTACTGTTGACTTGTCGAGATTACAGTTCATTACCAGAAATATTTCTGAATCACTCTACAGTAGTTTGTCTCAGGTATTCAGTTTTTCTGATACGTTTGTTTACAATTTGACTTTAGAACCGATCTGCCCTGTAAACTCTGCATTTTTACAGATGACAGAGATACAGCTATTTTAAATGTATTAAAGGGTGTGGACTGGCATTGAACGTTTCAATAGCAATCAACTGAGTGTATGTCATCAATCTCACCTATTTCCTGTCTTGTGTCTCGTCCAATCAGGAGCAGTACTTAAACCTACGGCCGGAACTCCGGGAACGTGCCTACGGCGACATCAGCGAGCGGCAGGCGGTGCGCCAACGGCTGCAGTGTCGCTCTTTCAAGTGGTACCTGGACACCATCTACCCCGAGATGCAGGTTGCCTCGCCCCACAACAAGCCCCAGCAGCCTGTGTTCGTCAACAAGGGCCTCCGCCGGCCAAAAGTGTTGCAGAGAGGCCGGGTAAGATGCTAAAGTGAAGTTGAGCTATGCTAAACTGGTCCCAGATCAGTTTGTGCAGTATATCCAACTCCTATGGTCCCATCAACCATAGGAGTTGGCTATACAGCACAAACAGATCTGGAAACAGGCTAGAGTTGTACTACTGAACCCCATAGAAATAATAATTTTATGTTGTATGTCCAAACTTCGGCACTGAACATGCAATTTAGTGTAACAATAGGAGGCCAATTGGTCTTTTGTCATCGATACATCACTGTCTAACTGCCACCTGGTTTTGTCTTTAGTAGCTGGTAACCATGAAAACTGTCTGCCATAACTTTAACATGGTTACTTTGTTAAAGCCGTGTGTTGTCGGCGGTCAACCCCTGCCATCTAGAGGCAATAACATGAAGCCTGAAATTAAAAATAATCCTCAAGGAATGTATGTTTGTTTAAGGTGTAATTGTGTACATCATTCACATGCAAGTAGCCCTCTGACATGCAAGTAGCCCTCTATATGTAAAGTCATATGAATTAAATAAAGTTACTTGTTTACTGTCAGTGAAGCACCTTCTCAGTATACAAACCGTAGATGTCTCCTGATGGACTAGGGGTCTTCAGAAGTTGTAAACAATATTCCATGTTCCCGCGCATGTTTCTTTAGGGTTAATATGCTAAGGTTTGAAAGTAGTTCTCAGATTGCAACGAAGAAATACCTGAACATTCTTCAAAAGCCAAGGCAGAAATGATCAATACAAAGTTACATACTGCACTTACATTTTTTTTTCTTCTTATTTAATTAAATTGAAAAAATGCCATATCCAGTCAACAGGGGGCAGCGTGGTGTTGAGAAAGTCATGAAGGAGCTCCAGTCCCCAGGACGAAAAGACACATACCACTTACAGGTTCAGAACTTCTGCTTCAAACAGACTGAGTTACAGTGCATTCGGAAAGTATTCAGACACTTTCCCTTTTTTCACATTTTGTTATGTCACAGCCTTATTCTGTAATGTAGCAACATGTGGGGCTCCCGAGTGGCGCAGCCATCTAAGGCACTGCATCTCAGTGCTAGAGGGGTCACTACAGACCCTGGTTCGATTCCAGGCTGTATCACAACCGGCTGTGATTGGGAGTCCCATAGGGCAGCGCACAATTGGCCCAGCGTCATTAGGCTATGGTTGGGGTAGGCTGTCATTGTAAATAAGAATTTGTAACTGACTTGCCTAGTAGTTATATAAAGGTTAAATGTGTTTTTTATTCTAAATGGATTAAATTAAATATTTTCCTCAATCTACACACAATACCGCATGCTGATAAAGCAAAAACAGGTGTTTAGATTTTTTAGCAAATTTATTAACATTAAAAACAAATAACCTTATTTACATAAGTATTCAGGCTCTTTGCTATGAGCTTTGAAATTGAGCTCAGGTGCATCCTGTTTCCATTGATCATCCTTGATCTTTCTACAATTTGATTGGAGACCACCTGTGGTAAGTTCCATTGATTGGACATGATTTGGAAAGGTACACACCTGTCTTTATAAGGTCCCACAGTTGACAGTGCATGTTAGAGCAAAAACCAAGCCATGAGGTCGAAGGAATTGTCCATAGAGCTCCGAGACAGGATTGTGTCAAGGCACAGATCTGGGGAAGTGTACCAAAACATTTCTGCACCATTGAAGGTCCCACATCATTCTTAAATGGAAGAAGTTTGGAACCACCAAAACTTTTCCTAGAGCTGGCCTCCCGGCCAAACTGAACAATCGGGGGAGAAGGGCCTGACCAAGAACCCGATGATCACTCTGTCAGAGTTCCTCTGTGGAGGAACAAATCCAAATATATTTTATATTTGAGATGCTTTAAATAGGATTACCATATTGGCTATTTGAAGCATCTCAAATATAAAATATATTTTGATTTAATTTAACACTTTTTTGGTTACTACATGATTCCATATGTGTTATTTCAGTTTTGATGTCTTAACTATTATTCTACAATGTAGAAAATGGTTAAAAAAATAAAGAAAAACCCTTGAATGAGTAGCTGTTCTAAAACTTTTGATCGGTAGTGTAACTTGAGTTGGTTTTTATCCATTTATCATGGATTGAGTTTATGGGCATGTTCCAGTTTGTATTTTTTTTGCAATCGCACAGTGCAAATGATCAGATCTCAAGCCAGAACCACATTAATATAACATAGCAATGTTCTCAGATGCGCAGCCAGGCTGCAATAAAGATGACCTGGAACGCAACAGTGTCTTCACCTTCTCCTTTTCTTTCTCTGTAGCTGCGGAACCTGCAGGCTGACAAGTGTCTGGTGGCCCAGGGGAGGTCCACCCAGAAAGGGGGTGCCGTGGTGCTGAGGTCCTGTGACACTCACAACCCAGAACAGGTACACTAACATATTACCCCCCTCCCCCCAACTCACCTCTGCCTTGGACATCTATACCATTTATATCATCTGTAGGGCCAAACCATACTGTGCTAGGATATTGTCTTTTCACATTGCACTTTCAAGCACAACTCAGCATTCTAAAAGCAAGCTGACCTGCCCTGATAACAGGTGTGGAAAGAAGTCAGTCTGACCCTACACTCTACGATATTAACTGAAAAGAGCATGGTTTGGGTCGGCACAATACTGTGAACTATCCTCTACTGGTCTCTCTGCTTATCAACACTTTAACCCATAAGAATCTAAGCCGTGGGAGGGGGGTACAACTAAGATATATGGAATTGTTTTAAGGAGATCATACCAAGGATTATTTTGCTATTTGATTTAGAATTTTAAGACCCCTTGAAGTATCCCCAAAATATATTAATTGTCCTTACTGCTTGCTATTAGCCCATACAAATGCATTGAATAACAGATTCACTACATGGAACAACAAAAAAATTCTAAAAGGAAGTTTGTTCTGAAGTGTCTGTCTTATATCTGAGAGATACAGTTTAAGTCAGAAGTTTACATACACTTAGGTTGGAGTCATTAAACGAGTTTTTCAACCACTCCACAAATAACTTGTTAACAAACTATAGTTTTGGCAAGTTGGTTAGGCCATCTAACATCATTTGAGTCAATTGAGTCATTAGATGACATCATTTGAGTCAATTGGAGGTGTACCTGTGGATGTATTTCAAGGCCTACCTTCAAACTCTGTGCCTCTGCTTGACATCATGGGGAAATCAAAAGAAATCCGCCAAGACCTCAGAAATAAAATTGTAGACGTCCACAAGTCTGGTTCATCCTTGGGAGCAATTTCCAAACGACTGAAGGTACCACGATCATTTGTACAAACAATAGTACTCAAGTATAAACACCATGGGACCACACAGCCATCATACCGCTCAGGAAGGAGACGCGTTCTGTGTCCTAGAGATTAACGTACTTTGGTGCGAAAAGTGCAAATCAATCCCAGAACAACAGCAAAGAACCTTGTGAAGATGCTAGATGAAACAGGTACAAAAGTATCTATATCCACAGTAAAACGAGTCCTATATCGACATAACCTGAAAGGCCGCTCAGCAAGGAAGAAGCCACTACTCCAAAACCGTCATAAAAAAGCCAGACAACGGTTTGCAACTGCACATGGGGACAAAGATCGTACTTTTTGGAGAAATGTCCTCTGGTCTGAAAAATAGAACTGTTTGGCCATAATTACCATCGTTATGTTTGGAGGAAAAAGGGGGAGGCTTGCAAGCCGAAAAACACCATCCCAACCGTGAAGCACGGGGGTGGCAGCATCATGTTGTGGGGTGCTTTGCTGAAGGAGGGACTGGTGCACTTCACAAAATAGATGGCATCATGAGGGAGGAAAATTATGTGGATATATTGAAGCAACATCTCAAGACATCAGTCAGAAAGTTAAAGCGTGGGTCTTCCAAATGGACAATGACCCCAAGCATACTTCCAAAGTTGTGGCAAAATGGCTTAAGGACAACAGAGTCAAGGTATTGGAGTGGCCATCACAAAGCCCTGACCTTAATCCTATAGAAAATTTGTGGGCAGAACTGAAAAGGCGTGTGCGAGCAAGGAGGCCTACAAACCTGACTCAGTTACACCAGCTCTGTCAGGAGGAATGGGCCAAAATTCACCCAATTTATTGTGGGAAGCTTGTGAAAGGCTGCCCAAAACATATGACCCAAGTTAAACAATTTAAAGGCAATGCTACCTAATACGAATTGAGTGTATGTAAACTTCTGACCCACTGGGAATGTGATGAAAGAAATAAAAGCTGAAATAAATCACTACAATTATTCTGACATTTCACATTCTTAAAATCAAGTGGTGATCCTAACTGACCTAAGACAGGGACTTTTTACTAGGATTAAATGTCAGGAATTGTGAAAAACTGAGTTTAAATGTATTTGGCTAAGGTGTATGTAAACTTCCGACTTCAACTGTACAGTTGTGGCCAAAAGTTTTGAGAATGACACAAATATTAATTTGTACCCCCTGTATATAGCCTCCACATTGACTCTGTACCGGTACCCCCAGTATATAGCCTCCACATTGACTCTGTACTGGTACCCCCTGTATATAGCCTCCACATTGACTGTACCGGTACCCCCTGTATATAGCCTCCACATTGACTCAGTACCGGTACCCCCTGTATATAGCCTCCACATTGACTGTACCGGTACCCCCTGTATATAGCCTCCACATTGACTGTACCATTACCCCCTGTATATAGCCTCCACATTGACTCTGTACTGGTACCCCCTGTATATAGCCTCCACATTGACTGTACCATTACCCCCTGTATATAGCCTCCACATTGACTCTGTACCGGTACCCCCTGTATATAGCCTCCACATTGACTGTACCATTACCCCCTGTATATAGCCTCCACATTGACTCTGTACCGGTACCCCCTGTATATAGCCTCCACATTGACTCTGTACCGGTACCCCCTGTATATAGCCTCCACATTGACTCTGTACCATTACCCCCTGTATATAGCCTCCACATTGACTCTGTACTGGTACCCCCTGTATATAGCCTCCACATTGACTGTACCATTACCCCCTGTATATAGCCTCCACATTGACTCTGTACCGGTACCCCCTGTATATAGCCTCCACATTGACTGTACCATTACCCCCTGTATATAGCCTCCACATTGACTCTGTACCGGTACCCCCTGTATATAGCCATCACATTGACTCTGTACCGGTACCCCCTGTATATAGCCTCCACATTGACTCTGTACCGGTACCCCCTGTATATAGCCTCCACATTGACTGTACCATTACCCCCTGTATATAGCCTCCACATTGACTCTGTACTGGTACCCCCTGTATATAGCCTCCACATTGACTGTACCATTACCCCCTGTATATAGCCTCCACATTGACTCTGTACCGGTACCCCCTGTATATAGCCTCCACATTGACTGTACCATTACCCCCTGTATATAGCCTCCACATTGACTCTGTACCGGTACCCCCTGTATATAGCCTCCACATTGACTCTGTACCGGTACCCCCTGTATATAGCCTCCACATTGACTCTGTACCGGTACCCCCTGTATATAGCCTCCACATTGACTGTACCATTACCCCCTGTATATAGCCTCCACATTGACTCTGTACTGGTACCCCCTGTATATAGCCTCCACATTGACTGTACCATTACCCCCTGTATATAGCCTCCACATTGACTCTGTACCAGTACCCCCTGTATATAGCCTCCACATTGACTCTGTACCGGTACCCCCTGTATATAGCCTCCACATTGACTCTGTACCGGTACCCCCTGTATATAGCCTCCACATTGACTCTGTACCGGTACCCCCTGTATATAGCCTCCACATTGACTCTGTACCGGTACCCCCTGTATATAGCCTCGCTACTGTTATTTTTTCTATTATCTTTATTTTTTATTTGTTTATTTTAGTTAATACTTTTCTTAACTGCATTGTTGGTTGTATTCGACGCATGTGAGAAATACAATTTGATTTGATTGTAGTCTCATCTTTCCATAGAGGGGTTTGTATGCCAAACCGTATGTATGTCTCAATGTCTGGTATGTCTCAATGTCTGACAAACACCGCTCTAGCGCCATCACTTTTCACCCCAGGTGCGGAAGTGTTCCATAGGTGGGTGCGGCGTCTCAAAACTAGTTCCCCCGATCCAGATTAAGCCTATTCCTGTACTTAAAACAAAGTTCCATGGAGATTCTCCATCTGGGTTGGGGAAACGTCCTAGCGATAGAGAAATAGGTTGTGTGCGACTCTGTCTTGTCTCCATCATATGGTCTACTATGCGTCACTGGCAGTCATTATTCATGTTGCCAGCCTATGATTGACCTACAGTGATAACAGAACCTTTACACGATTCTGACCTCTTTTTGACGCTTCTGTTAGTTCCGCGACATGGACAATGGTTATAAGGGTTAGTGCTAAAATCTGAAATGAGTTCTATTTCAACCTCCTATCTCCTTATCTTTCTTTGCTTTCATTACCTTATTTCAACCATTGTTTATGGCCACAATGACTGTTTTGTAGGAGGGTACCCTGGCTAGACGGGGAAAGTGCAGTATCTCAACCTGGAAATACATGAACTGTACCAGTACACCCTCACTCCAGGCTCTTTCAGGGTCACATCCACTGGAAGAGCTTCTATCTTTTCAAGCCTCAACTAAAAAAAATACACTTCCATTAGACAAGCTCTTCCACTTTCCTGTGTGTAAAAATGGTGCAGAGTGAGTCACTTTGTCTGTGTGGGGTATGAGTTCAGCTGAAGCTACTGCAGTTCTGCACTGTGCCACATGTGTTCTCCCACTCTCTTTTCCTCATGCGGTTCATTCTCTTTCCATCTGAACTTCTGTCTTACTGCAGCAGTTCTTGGGTACACGATGAGGTCAACAACTTCCGTTGTGAACGGTTGTTTGTAAAGTCATCTACTGACAAATGAGGCGTGAAACATTTTTGTCATAAGTATTGGGAGTAGGTAAAGTTTAAATTCTGGTTTATTCCATACATATATATATTATATATTGGATATGGAAAATACATTTTTTAAATCCATTCCTCACTCGGGTCTGTGACATGGTTTCCTTATACAGTATATACTTCTTCTGCCTTTCTTTCTTTCTTTCTTTCTCTCTTTCTCTCTTTCTTTCTTTCTTTCTTTCTTTCTTTCTTTCTCTCTCTCCCTCACTAACCTACCTCCCTCTTCCTCCTCCCCAGGAGTGGGCCTATGATGAGGAGCACGAGTTGATCCTAGCCGGCCTGCTGTGTCTGGACATGTCGGAGATCCGCTCGTCTGACCCACCCCGCCTCATGAAGTGTCACGGCTCAGGGGGCTCCCAGCAGTGGACCCTGGGGGTGAGTTAGCTAGAACCCCCACACTGTTGCCGAATCCACAAATCAGCCCCATATCTGTATAGAAAAGACGGGTTGGTTGTTTAGCAACACAACTGACACATGTGCACTGTGGCTTGGATTGTTGACAACATGTAAACTATATATTGCTTATTGAAAACATAAATACATTTGCACAATGAGCACTTGTTGGCTCTCAAATACATTGTTACAGTTGTTGGTTAGCCATATTAGCATAGTCAAAACAAGACATGGTATCAAGAACAAGATAAAACTAGCTGAAATGAGCCGCCTATGACATGGCAGCTTCTTGTCATTGTCGCTAGCTATCTGGCCATTCCAAATCACATTGAAGCGCGCGCATCGTTTTCCTGACGTTGTCAGCTAACCCATCTATAGAAGCAAATAGGGCTATAGCAACTGTTGCAATGACTGCTACCATCATCAGACCAGTACTGATATGACTAATAGAGTTCAGTATTACTGTGGCATTTAACTTGTGCGTACCACGGGGCATCATGATGGTGGTTGACGAGATGGAATCACTTCTATTCAACCACCGCCAGTGGGCTCCTTTATTAGGTGCAGTAGATAATGTACGTAAAGTCTCTATCCTCTCCCTCCATTCTGTACAGTGCCTTCAGAAAGTATTCACACCACTTGACCTTTGACATTTTGTCATTAGAGGCAAAATTTTAAATTGATTAAATTTAGATTATTCTCTTTTTTGTCACTGGCCTACACACAATACCCCATAATGTCTAAGTGGAATTATGTTTTTACAAATGAATGAAAAGCTGAAATGTAGTCAACCCTTAATAAGTGAAGGAGTAAAGTCACATACAGTAAGTTAAATGGACTCACTGAGTGCAATAAGTGTTCAATGTGATTTTTGAATGACTACCTCATCTCTGTACCACACACATACAATTATCTGTAAGGTCCCTCATTTGAGCAGTGAATTTCAAACACAGATTCAACCACAAAAGTTTTGAATGCGTCGCAAGGAAGGGCGCCTATTGGTAGATGAAAAAAAAAAAGCAGACATTGAATATCCCTTTGAGCGTGATGAAGTTATTAATTAACTATATGTCCTGAATGCAAATCCAACAACATATCACTGAGTACCAGTATTCATATTTTCAAGGATGGTGGTGGCTGCATCATGTTATGAGTATGCTTGTCATCACCAAGGACTGGGAGTTTTTTAGGAAAAAATAAATTGAATAGAGCACAGGCAAAGTCCTAGAGTAAAAACTGGTTCATTCTGCTTTCCAACAGACAAATTCACCTTTCAGCAGGACAGTAACCTAAAACACAAGGCCTATACACTGGAGTTTACCAAGATGACATTGAATGTTCCTGAGTGGCCTAGTTACAGTTTTGACTTAAATCTGCTTTAAAATGGCTGTCTAGCAATGATCAACAACCAATTTGACAGAGCTTGAAAAATAAATACAAATCTGCAAAGCGTTTAGAGACTTACCCAAAAAGACTCAGCTGTAATTGCTGCCAAAGGTGATTCTAACTTGTATTGACTCTGGGTTGACTACTTATGTAATCAAGATAGTTTAAATTCTATATATAATTTAAACTAATGATCAAATTTTTCCTCCGCTTTGGCAGAGTATTTTCTGTAGATCGTTGACAAAAAAATGACAAATCTATTTTAATCCCACCTTAACACAAAATGTGGAGGAGAAAAACAAATGAGGGGTGTGACTACACTACATGACCAAAAGTATGTGGACACCTGCTCATTTCAAAATTATGGGCATTAATATGGCGTTAGTCCCCCACTTTGCTGTGATTACAGCCTCCACTCTTCTGGGAAGGCGTTCCACTAGATGTTGGGGACTTGCTTCCTTTCAACCACAAGAGCATTAGTGAGGTCGGGCACAGATGTTGGGCGATTAGGCCTGGCTCGCAGTCGGCGTTCCAATTCATCCCAAAGCTGTTTAATGGGGTTGAGGATGGGTCTCTGTGAAGGCCAGTCAAGTTCTTCCACACTGACCTTGACAAACCAGTTCTGTATGGACCTCGCTTTGTGTACTGGGGCATTGTCATACTGAAACAGGAAAGGGCCTTCCCCAAACTGTTGCCACAAAATTGGAAGCACAGAATCGTCTTGAATGTCAGTATATGCTGTAGCATTAAGATTTCCCTTCACTGGAACTAAGGGGCCTTGCCCGAACCATGAAAAACAGCCCCAGACCATTATTCCTCCTCCACGAAACTTTACAGTTGGCACTATGCATTCGGGCAGGTAGCGTTCTCCTGGCATCCGCCAAACCCAGATTAGTCCGTCGGACTGCCAGATGGTGAAGCGTGATTCACCACTCCAGCCGACGCTTGGCATTGCGCATGGTGATCTTAGGCTTGTGTGCGGCTGCTCCGCCATGAGAACCCATTTCATGAAGCTCCCGACGAACAGTTCTTGTGCTGACGTTGCTTCCAGAGGCAGTTTGGAACTCGATAGTGAGTGTTGCAACCGAGGACAGACAATTTTTACTGTTCTGTGAGCTTGTGTGGCCTACTACTTCGCAGCTGAGCAGTTGTTGCTCCTAGAGGTTTCCACTTCACAATAACAGCACTTACAGTTGACCAGGGTAGCTCAAGCAAGGCAGACATTTGACGAATTGACTTGTTGGAAAGGTGGCAACCTACAGTATGACGGTCCCACGTTGAATATCACTGAGCTCTTCAGTACGGGCCATTCTGTTTTGTCTGTGGAGATTGCATGGCTGTGTGAGCGATTTTTATATACCTGTCAGCTACGGATGTGGCTGAAATAGCCGAATCCACTAAATTTTGTATATATAGTGTACTTTCTGAAGGCAGGGTATGCAACATATGGCCCTGTCTTCCTCCTCTACCCCAATTCTGTATGTAACATATTGCCCTGTCTTCCTCCAACCCTCTCCAGAAAAGCAACCGGCTGTATCAAGTCTCAGTGGGCCAATGCCTGGCCGTGGTCGACCCAATCAGCCCCAAGGGATATGTTGCCACGGCAATCTGCAACGGCTCTCAGTCCCAGCAGTGGCAGTTGGAGGGCTGATGTTGATACCCCACGACTAGTTACATACCAGACGCTGACTGCCCATCCCTCTGGATGGGAGGAGTACTGCATGCTGCTACAACTAAGCAAGAGAGGGATGGAACTAATTATACGGACTGTTCTTGAAGACTTGGAGAAAACGAATGCTGTTTGTCTTCAGAACTGCTTCCGGCCTGACGTGCACAAAGTATGGATCTCTAAGTGGGTACGCTATATGTACTGTAGTCATTCGTATGCCTGAATTCCCCTCTTGAAAATTAGTATTCCATGTCCTGTTTTAGATATTTTTTACAATGCATCATGCAAATCATTTTTAATTTAATCCAATTTGCACAGCACTCTTGCATTAGACAATTCAGAGAAACGTTTAATCTTGTATAAGTCCCGAACAAGTGTTTACTAAGAACAATGGACTGCCAGTGTTAGAGGTTTTAGAGTTAAATTGCATTTTATTCTGTACTTATTACAATCTGATATTAATTGCTATGACATACAGTACTGCATGTTATTTCTTTGGGAGTATCTTTCTGTTGTACAAATATTTTGATCACTGGAGTTTGTTTTTGAAGTTATGTATTTTTCATGCCCTTGAAATGTGCAAGGCAACTTCCTTAATACTGTATTGATAGGCTACACTGTGTTAGCGCTACATCAGGTATATTGACCAAGTGATGGGTAGTGTGTGCAGAATACGTAAATCATGTCGAATAGGCTAAATAGAAATGGAATTTCCTACAGTATGTAGCGGTCTTGGGTCATGCCCACAATACTCGCAAAATCATCCATACTCACGGTCTGTTCTGCACTCTACTAGTGAGCTATGATGGTTGAACAAGATCTGACAATGATTTGAGTTCTAGTTTTTTCCCTTATCCAAATGTAATTTCTTAAGTTATGCGGTGCAGTTATTCCCTTTTGCAATGAGGCAACCAACTAAATGTTTATTTGAAGTATGAACATCCCTTGACTAATTTGCAATTGATAAAAATTCTGGCTCAGACGCTTATTAAAATGTCGTCCATTTACCCCCACAGAGAAACGTAGCGCAAATTTAAGATGTAAAATATTTTATTTTTTGTAAATGATCCTAAATCTGATTCCAAACCCCATCACACGCTGTATACTTCAAAAAGGCTTTTTAGACATTACTATACAGGCAAAGAAAAGAGACACTATTAAAGAGGTCTGAATATTGTACAAGAGGAGAAAATATCCGAGAAACAAATTTCATTAACCATTATGGAAAATTATATACAATTGATTCTTCTGAAAGTTTAAAAAGACATCATGCCATGTACTGTTTATTACAACGAGACTGAATATACCAACTTTTGTGCACACAAATGAAAACTTCATTTCAAACTGGTCAACGAAATGCTAGTACCAGATTCCAATTTTCGTGATTGAGTGTAAAGAAATCAAAAACATCATACAGTAGCATATTTTTTTCTCAACTAGCCAGCACTAAACAGAATGTTTAAGAAATGTAAACAAAAAACAGAAATCATTTTATGTGAAAAGTAAATAATTGAGTCTCCTGCAACTGGTAAGAAAAAATATTCCCCCCCCCCAAGCACAGCATTATCTGCATGAGGTGAATCTCAGAGTGACTGCTGTACACATACAGTTAAAGAAGCAAACTGATGGTATGGGTGGCTTTCAACCTTAAATTCACAGTTCTCTCTAATTCTACATTCACATCAGATTAACTAGGGTTAGGATTTCAGTCGTCTCGATGTGATTGGTGCTCTCTGCAATTCTTTGATTGCGCGTGTCAATGCAAACAGAAATTGATCTAAGGAAAATTAAACGCAAAGCATATTCTTCAAGTGGTCAGAATTTGACAACGCAACTTAATTCTAAATACAACAAAAATACTCTAGATTTTTTTTTTTTACACATTCTGTACAGTTTTATACAGCACATAAACTCTTAGAATGATATGACATCCTTCTTAAATACTTTTGTCAAAAAAAAATGTAATTCACCCAAACAGCCATGGTAGCATTTGGTCAATTGTTTACTTAATTGACTATTTACACTTTGTATAAAGTAACACGTTCTGATCAGACTGAAAACCTGGGCAGCAGTTTGCCGGCGATTCGATAATAAATACAAAAATTCTCGTATTTTACATAAAAGGAAAAAAACTGACTCATGGAATCAAGTATGTTCGACTAAATTTGTTTTAGTGCAAGTTAATAATCCCTTAGCTTTGTCCCTAAGGAAGTCTTCTCTGTACATTCCTTGTTCAGTGGTGTCTACATTTCTGTAACTATATGTATATATATATATATATTTGTATATATTTCATAATCCAGAGGACCTGCCTCTAACTAAATAAGGCGGTGGCCAGCACAAAACTCTCCTGGTCAACTGGTGAATTCTACCCCAAAACACCCTCCCCTTAATCCATTTATATAAGTGAAAGACTCGGTTCTCAGCCTCAAAAAGAATTGTCTTCGTGCCTGCGATGCCCCTTCCCTCTTTAGTCTTCTCTAACAGTTCTGCGGTCAGTGTCTTGCCCTGATAAGTTGTCTTTGTTTAAGTAATACAATGTTTTTCAGCTGATGAACCAACAAGCATATAAAAAGATAAGGAATGCGCCATCATTTGGAAGTGTTGTAGCCTGTATTTTGCCCCAATTCTTTCTGTTCTAGTTCATCCATTTCCGGCAATTAACCGCACCACAGTGACACGGGATCTTATGCTGGTCGTCCTCCAGGTCAAATTTGTAGTCGTAGCACAGCTGAGAGAGAGAGAGAGAAATCAGATCAACACTTCAGGTGCTTATTACTTCAATGACAAACTGACGATAACGATGCACAATTCTATGCATGCTTGATACGACGAGACCATTCTTAAACATTAGCTGATGTTACATGGCTGAGGTAGCCACTAGCCACAGTGCAATGTGTCTCCAGTCTCTACTTTCAATAACGAGGCATATTGCTAATGAAAGGAGGATATCTTACCTCTTCTCCTCTCTGGATATTGCGGCAAGAGCTGATGACGATCTTGTCGCCTCTCTCCAAGCTCACGGTCTCGGCGATGCAGTTGGGGGCGCAGGAGTGGTTGATGTATCTGAGGACGATGCCAAAGGTAAACGACTTTCCTACATGCTAGCGACATTTACACAGCGTTGAAATGTAACACAAGTAGGGTCAAATGGTGTATTCTGAACGTAGGAAACTCTTACCTTGCTGGTCCGCCAGTGATGGTGGCATCGACAACATGCTCACTGTCCAGACGGAACATGTAGACTCCACGGTTCTGCACCACAGCAAGGGAATAACATGGAAGAGACAACATTGCCATTCTCCTCTTATGCTATCATGTAGATGTTAAGAGGCCAGATATGAAGGGGGATGATATTTAGTCTTGTGGGAAACATATGGCAATGGTTTCTGAACTCACCTGGGATTCGTACATCTTCTCCATCCGGTTGGCCACCTCGTTGCGAATGAGGGTACCAATGTACTCAATCACCATGGTGTGGGACTCAATGTCCCTGGCGGCGTACAGACCCAACCCCTGCCAGGACAGAAACAGTGAGGGTCAACACCTCAAACACTGAACTCAATGAATCTGAAAGCAAACGACCACTATGAATGATATCAAATGATGCCATATCATGCCCTCACATCAAGCCCTTATAACCCAACAGGTAACTTGTACTTACTTACCACAAAAGCAACCATTGAATTCAATCAATGTGCATCAAGCAAAATGGATTGAGATACTTCTGTGCCTGAATAAGTTAGACAATTATATTGAATGTGCATCAGGGCCTGAGTAGAGTCTGCATGTAGCCCTAGCACAGTGACAGAGGTGCCCACCTGAATGCGGGAGCGCGCCAGGTACACGTTGCTCTTCCACTCAGCTTTCATGCGTCGGTACTGGAAGGGGACGGATGCAAACTGCTTGGGGATCACCTCTTCCGGTGCTTCCACCACACCCACGCTGCCAACCGTCTGCATGGACTTAGAGGAGACGATACCGGTGCTGGACAAAGTGTGAGGTCTATGGGAAGAGGAGGAGCCAAAACATACAACACCCTGAAGCATTCCCGCAGGAAGTAGCATATGACCATCGAAATAGAAACACAGTACTACCATTCTACTTATTCTATTTCTATGCATGTATGACATTGATGGAAAGGTGATTGAATGGCAAGTGGGACTGCATTATGGTGGTTTTCTGGACTAACAGACATGGCCAATGGATAATCTCCATTTAAAGGTCCAGGAATAGGCTTCATTTGGGTCCTCCGGGGAAAGCAGTGTTCCACCAAAAGAGAAGCAAGCCAGAGTTATTGGGGTGGAAAGGCAGTTAATGTGTGGCTGGGAGCAGATAACGGTAAGTACCATTCCAGGAACCCAGGATGTTTAACATTAGCATTGTTTTACAGCGAATGTGTCATTATAGCGCTAATGTGTCACTTATGCGTCATCAGGGCACTAAGACAGTAAGATGTACAATGCTGACTGAAAACAGATGTGATATTGAAGGATGACTATTTCAAGAAAACAGTGATGAAAACAGTGAACAGCCAGTTATCTTTTGTTACTGAGCTGTCCAGTGATTTAAACAAATGAAAGCTGAAAGATGACCTGTTTTGACTTCAAGTAGGCAGCAGTGAAGTTAAAGCATAAGGAAGAACAAAATGTGTAAAGAAAGAGGATACTGAATTAGAGAGAGAACACCTTGTTGTGGATGGAACAAAGACAAAGTGTTGCAGAGATAAAACAGTGATCAACCGAAACAAACATGGCAGGAACTTAAGTGTAAAATGACACAGAATACCTTAACACCAACCTCTTGACATGGCTGCAGGCCTTGGGTTCTGAGCGGGCACTGCCAGTTGGGTTTATGGCCAAGGGGAGCTCCATGAGAGGGTTGCGTCCGAACCGGAAAGTATATCTGTCACAGGCTTCCACTCCGGGGAGCTGCACACACACAAAAATATATTTAAAAAAAACATTTTCAAGCAGTTCAATCCATTAAAATGGGTCAATAATAACCAATAGTTGTTAATTACAAGCTGCAATTAAGTATTCATCTTACTTTAATAGTACATTTCAGGTTTCCATTAAGATACATGAGTGGATTTATTGAACTGTTTTTCCTACAGGGAGTTTATAAAATACATCTCTTCCACCACTTAACCTTAGACTGAAAAAGTGCTTTCATAATCAACTGCAAAGTCAGATAACACTAAAGTGTGTTTGATGGAGAACCTTTCATCAAAGTACTTAGAGTGCATATGGAAAGCCTTTTCCTTTAAAGCACTTCATGGAGTTGAAGTTATTTTGCATTGGAGCTTTTAACAAAAGTGTAAAAAAGTCAAAACCAAACTGCTATACTGTACACCCACCTAAAACGTTCAACTCTCTCAGACTATTCATTTTACTCTCTCTTGCCATCTCTGCTCTTACCGATTCTACGATCCTGGTGACGGCGGTGACGGTGAATCCAAACAGGTCCTCTCCCTTCAAGTAGACGGGGAACAGTTTCAGAGTTCCTGATTCGTTACGCCGGTCAGCCACAGGCTCTAGAATCTTGTCCCATACACCTATAACACAGAGGGGAGATTCAACAGTCAGGGTAACTAGATGTTACTAGTATAATTTATCAGGATGTGTCTAGTTTTACTTTGTGTAAATCTAACCTTAACCCATATTTTGGCTGGTTTTCTAACCATCCCTCACCCTGTTTCTACACCAGACAAATGCATTTGTCAAAGTATTTGAGGTGAGTTTGATGTAGCTTTCGAATTGTTTGCACATTTTGCACATAAGTGGACCTGAAGTATTTGACTTATGTATTTGACCCAGGTCGATTTTTCACCCCACCTTGCCCTCTTACCTTTGGGTGAGGCGCCGGTGAGCACCAGGTCATCGTAGCCTTGCTCTATCACCCGCACCACAAACTCCGGCTGGCCCTCGTTCTCCTCCACCGAGCACAGGTAGCGGCATCGGTGGTTGCCTTGGCGTGTGCTCCAGTAGATGCGGCTGGCCCGGTAGCCCACGGGGAAGATGGCGTTCGCTGAGTGGAAGGCAGCCATCTGCTGGGGCAGCAGCTGACCCACGGTGTGGAACACCAGGCTTCCCACGCGGAACGTGTGCCGGCGCTCGCCACGCTGCACGATGCTGGCCATCTGCCGCGCCTCGTCGCGCTGCACATAGACGCGGCGGAACACTGTGAAGCATCGCAGCTCCTGGTCGTGGTGGGTAGTGGCGGGCGCCACGGCCCTGTCGCCTCCTCTCCCATCGCCACGGGGCCGGTGCAGTTGACACAGCATTGTCTTGTCCTTGAAGAAGGTGCACTGGGCCTTGAGCGCGCATGTGAAGTGGTAGGCGTTGCCGCAGCGCAGCCGGTGGCAGCCACTGGTGGCGCCTGTCTGCTGGCAGTAGGTGCAGTGCACCGCCATGCCCCTCCGCAGTGCCAGCTCCACGTTGATCAGGGCACCTGCCTGCGTCTCATACACCTCAGATGACCACAGGGCGCAATTCAGGTGTACCCACAGGTCCAGGTCCAGGTTGAGGAGGCGTGCGGGCCCGTCTGTCATGCCATCGCCCTCCTCGTGGCAAAAGCAGCAACGCCGCAGGTCCCGGGGGAGGGGATCGGGACGCAGAGAGGCACCCAGCTTCCTCAGCAGCTCATCCACCTCATCCTCACCGGGCAGAGAGGACAGCAGGCTGCCTCTAGTGGGAAACATGACGTGTACATTCCACTTGCGCCAGCGCAGGCCCTTCCAGCGCTTGTGGTGGCGGGGCGACATGTCATCACCACCCCCGCTGGCAGAGTGGACTGCTCGGGGCCTTGGCTTGAGCTTGACCGTCATCTTGAGGGTGTCCGGCTTAGGTTTCTCTGTGGGGAAGGAGATGGGAGGGGGGCTGGAGGGGGCAGACTGTTTGGGCTGCAGCTTTGCCAGGCAGCGGACGTCCAGTGTGGACATGTTGTTGCTATACTGGTGAAGCACCTTAGACGGGCTCTCTTTGACCGACGACTCAGCCAAGAGAGGAGACATGTTTGGCTGCGAAAGAGAGTTTACTCATTAAATCCAATGAAAAGTCTCATGCTAATTACTCTCAGCAATGGCATCTTTGTTTGCCCAGCTGTGGTCATTGTTAGACCATGTTAGAATATTCCACCTGCTTTTTGACTGCGCTAAAATGAAAACACATAAATCCATGCAATCTACAACCTATTGTAACAATCCTGCCCTGTCGTCTGTCTACCTACCGTACTGGTGTCAGTGAGGTTCTCAAAAAGAGTCAAGACAGAGATACACACCTTACTGTCTGTGGCTTTGGACTGTGTGGCTGCGGTGTGGAGGACAAAACAGTTGCGGCTGCAGAAGACCTGGCTCGGTCTCTCCTGCAGGAAGCAGAGACGTCAGCATCATGTTCAGTTGCCACAAAAATAAAGGAAATGCTCGGAAACGGGGAGGACAACTAAACCTGTCCAATAAGAAACACTCTTTTTTTTCCTGTTGCAAAACGTTTTGCCTTAATGACCAGGAACCAGGTCACTTGTTCTGAACATGCATTAGTCGCGCACTGTCTAGGACCAACCATTATTTTTATTTTACCTTTATTTAACTAGGTAAGTCAGTTAAGAACAAATTCTTATTTAAAATGACGGCCTAGGAACAGTGGGTTAACTGCCTTGTTCAGTGGCAGAACGACAGATTTTTACCTTGTCAGCTCAGGGATTCAATCTTTTGGTTACTAGTCCAACGCTCTAACCACTAGGCTACCTGGCGCCCCATTATCCCCTTTGCACTCCTCAAAGTGATCTTCAGACACCCCACCTATGGATCAAAGAGCCTGCGGTGCCACAGACCTTGTGTTGACTCCATAAGTCGTCGGTACATTTGAATAATATGTGTGTCTGTACATGTATGTGTAACAGTATAACTTTAGTACGTCCCCTCTCCCCGACCTCGGGCGCGAACCAGGGACCTTCTGCACACATCAACAACGGTCGCCCACGAAGCGTCGTTACCCATCGCTCCACAAAAGCCACGGCCCTTGCAGAGCAAGGGGAAACACTACTTCAGGTCTCAGAGCAAGTGACGTAACCGATTGAAATGCTATTAGCGCGTACCCGCTAACTAGCTAGCCATTTCACATCCGCTACATATGGGCTGGCAGGAGGAGAAGATCAAAAGGTAACTCCTGATTTAAAACAGCCTGGCTGTTAAAATAATTAAATCATGCTCAACTCAGGCCATCTCATGGTAAATCAGATGGTGCGTCGCGGCAGTTAGCTTTACTTGATTTCATTACTATTGTTGGGCTTAGATAAATCTCATTCCATATCAACAAAACTCTGATAATGTTTACTGTACACTACTAGTGAATGTATTATGTTAATACTTAACATAATTGACAATTCATATTCATACGATAGGAATTAATTTCAGGCGTTTGCAATTTAAATGACTAAACATGTTCATATTGAGTAACAATACTTGCTTCAGTTGAGCAACAACTGATCTGGGGCTTACCCGTTTGCTGCAGGCTAGGTCTTTGGTGGACTTGCGCACTCCGTTTCCCAGAACCACCACCTTGCAGTGGCAGCACCACTGGGGTTTAGGCCCCTCCCCCCTGGCAGCTGAACCTAAAACACATTTTTACATCAATTCATCACAAAAAAACACCTGGGTGAAAGACAGCTGAACAAGAAGGAAACAGACAGATATTGCATTGGGGTTATTTCAAAAGGGCTTCTTCACAATCAAATTAGCCAAAGAGCTAACAGGTTCAATCTCCCCAATCATTAGTGGCTTTCATTAAC
Source organism: Salvelinus fontinalis (assembly GCF_029448725.1). Classification (NCBI taxonomy): domain Eukaryota; kingdom Metazoa; phylum Chordata; class Actinopteri; order Salmoniformes; family Salmonidae; genus Salvelinus; species Salvelinus fontinalis. The sequence continues at coordinate 29,852,654 of NC_074689.1, forward strand.
TTTTCACATCTCAGACATGATCAATACGAGGCTAGATGGGACTATCCACTGAGTAGAGAGGTGTCTGACTCACACACAGACTGGTGTTTCCATGCCCAGCTTTTGCCCAAAATCTGTTCTAAACAGCCAATTGCCTTTATTGAGGGTAATGGGAAAATAACTTAATCACGGTGCTTATTTGCCTGCCATTTCCTGAGCTAAAAGATATTTACTAAAATAGCTTGTACAAACTCAAAAATCATGTTTTGAAATAACCAAAATGAAAAGCTCAGGAACAAGTTTCCTAGTTATGCTAGGAACGTATGCCATTTGATTGTTAGTCTGTTGATAACATGACAGTGATAAATACACGAATTTAAATGGAGTAAGATACATTTTTGTGAAATAATTTCACTGAAAGATATGGTGCCACCATCGTTTTACCAGCTCTGAAGCCAGAAACCTAATTTCATCCATCACTATCAGTTGTTACCATCGGCAGATTAAAGTTGGATTGCTGGTGGGTACTGACCTGCGCTGGTGGGCGGGCCAATGGGCTGAAATGGCTGGCTAATTCTGGGATGGTTGGGTGATCCGGGGGGTCTCAGGGACCTCATGGTGGGGGGCTGCTGGTGCTGGGGAAACATGGATACGTGAAGGGGGTCCATTCCCTGGGTCTGAGGCACCTTGAGTCCAGCCAGTAAGGCCAGGGAGCTGCGCTCTGGGCTGCGGCTCACCTCGTAGCTGCCGGGGATGGTCACACGCAGTAGATCTGCCACCGCAGCCACAACGCCAGGGATGTTCTGCAGGTCCAGAAGTGTCAGGTAAGTCAAATAAGTTTATAGCCACTGGTGGTCAATACAACAGCCCCATGCCAGGGGTCGGCAACAGATGGCCCAAAACCGGCCCACGAGTAATTTTTGTATTTTGGGGGGGAAACCTATTTTTATTATTTTGTTTTTGACTAAAATTACCAGGAATTCTGTAAAAACTGTTTAATTTAGGAAATCGGTTCCCAAATATTCCCACAAATAAAAAAATAAACATGTTATCGTGTCTCAACATAATCAAGGTATAAAATTATTATTTTCAAATACAAGCTCTTTTTGGTCTTAGTTGTAGTCAATTTGCAATGTGCAAATTATGATAATTATTTTTCTGCCCCCACGTCTATTTGCTCCGACAAAAATCATCCCACAGCTGAATTTAGTTGCCTACCCCTGCCCGAAGCTATACGTGAGACTATCATGGAAATTAGCTTTCTTGAATAATGTCTGGCTTTGTTACCCAGTAGTGTATTCACTATGTCCACTGCAATTCAGTCTATAGCAGCAAATGTGTAAAACATGAAATAAACTATAATAGTAAAAATGTGTAGTTTACAGTTGCGTTCAGCCACTCACCTCCGCTGAGACCGGATTCAAGGTGATTTCTATGGATACCAGGCCAGCTTTGGCGCAGGATGGAGGCTGTCCAAACTGGGACCCGAAGAAGGAGCTTGAGGGTTCAGTTTTGACCTCTTGCTTTATCTCAGTTCCTAAAGGGAACCACCAGACAATCTAATATTACACAGGAACTAACACAAAGCAGCAGTTAAAATGCTTGTATAACCCTGGCCTGAGAATTATTCTTAAAGATCTTCACCAATACAATGGCTACCTAATGATTAGTAGTACTAACAAGCAAAACTTCTAACTCAACAGAACTCTAAATTACCATTTATTGGTACCTCTACTTCATTCAGGAGTGAAAGGTGTGTATGTGTGATTCTTACCTTTCCCGCTGGCGCTAGGCAGCATGGGTATGACGGGAGAGGAGCAAGGCGAGGTGGGCTCCTCCTTGACCTTTGACAGGTCGGGGTAGCGGCTGATCTCCATGCCGACTACGCTCTCGGGGGATGAGGAGGGGACAAAGCCGTCGGGGGTGTCCCTGTCTACACAGTGGTCCTGGCCCCTGGGACGTACACAGAATGAAGGAAACTAGTTCAACCACTGAGCAAGCGCAGTACAGCAGGATATAAGTCAGTCTTTAATACTCCACTCAGAAGCAAAATTAGTTACTATAGTTACTCGTTCAGAAGCCAGGTAGGAACCATCCTGCCTCTAAATCCCATTGAAATGTGGATTTGCAAGTCCTCACCTGAGTTCCTCCTGGTTGTTATGGGGTGGTGTGGGGAGCGAGGCGGGAACGTCCACTGTCTTGGGCCCCTGGGTGATGTCATGGGCCATGAGGTCTTCCTCTGTCCGGAACGCTGTAGGCAGCTGCTTGGCTCCCAGTCCTTTGATCACTAATGTTAATTCAACAACAAACATATTTCAGCCATTGAAAAACAAAAATGGATTGTCCTTTTTATTTTCAGATCACAGAAATGAATCTTGACATTAAAATGCCAGCAAAGATTCTTTGATATATATAATATATTTTTAAATCGCTACAATATTACCACAGCATTACTTCTCCGAAGTGATTTTTTAACACGAGTCACTTTACCATCATGGCCGCCCAAGACAGCAGCTTTCCTGGCGAGGTCCTCGGCCGTGACGAACCCGTTGACCATCTTCTGCCTCGCCATGGGAGGTGGCGTGGGTGGGAGTGATGCAGGAGGGGTAGGTGGGTTGCTCAAGTTGTTCTGCTACAAAATGGCAAAGCAGACAACATTTTAACTGGATCCAACTAGGGAAATGTGTTTGAATATACAGGAACATTCAACAGTGTGCGGGTATCCTCTTTCTTTCCTATGATATACCTTGTTGTACTCTTCACTTGAAAAACAGACGGACGTGCCTACACAACTTTTGACCTAAGGGTGTGCTCTCTTCACCTTGTAGATGAGCTGTGAATAGTAGTCTGACACGCCGTCCAGAGAGGCGCTGCCGAAGGAGCCCGACAGCCTGTTCTCCCCGTTGACCTGCCCGCTGCCGAACGGTGGGAAGTGGGCAAAGTTGACCCCCATTAGGGGCTCCATCAGGGGCAGCAGAGAGAGCTGCTGTGGAGGAAGAGAAGAGGGTTAAGTAAGGCCAAAGGCTTTCTCACTGCTTAAATTTCGAGGTAAGCACTGAACAGGATTCAAATTTGTTCTAGAAATTGAATAAAAACTATTGACGGTTTTTAACTGAAGTCATTTTATCGAAAGTGTACGGAGACTTGGGAGGTCAAGACAAAAATCAGAATAGTTCACTGCTGCATAACCCATGGTATATCTACTCATCATTTGAATGACATGCAATTATTTTATTATTATTCACCTAAAAAGTACTATATATTTTCCATGTAATATTCTGTTTATGCCTTCCACAAATTCCGAGTGCTTATTTTAAAAATCCACGGACCGCTCAATTAAACCTAAATTAAAGTAATGACATATTAAGATGACAGTAATTTATGAGGTGTGTTAACAGAAAACAGCAAAATAACACCCACGTTTGTGCCCAAGCAACTGCAGAAGAAGATATCAGATACACGTTGATCTACAAAACCAGCAGCAGCCTGAGTGCTAATTTTCCCATAGAGGCACCACACAGTTGCAACATTAAACACCATCAATCAAATAAAAAAATGTAAATGATCAAAATACCGACATTTGTTTTAGGCCTGGCTATACTACCAGACCAATCAGCCAATCCACACATTCACAGTGGCGACCCATCCTATGGGACTCCAGAGTGGCGCAGCAGTCACTGCATCTCAGCGCTAGAGGCGTCATTACTGACCCTGGTTTGATCCTGGGCTGTATCACAACTGGCCGTGATCGGGAGTCCCATAGGGCGGCACACAATTGGCCCAGCGTCATCCGGGTTGGGGAGGGTTTGGCTGGGGTAGGCTGTCATTGTAAAATATGAATTTGTTTTTAACCGACTTGCCTAGTTACATAAAGGTTACATTTATTTTTATTTTTTTATAAATAAAATTCAGGGCAGGTGGGGCGTTTGCATGTTATTTTTGCATTAATACGCGTCATATATCAGTTTGCAAACAATGTCAAATTAAATGAATCATTGAGTTAATAAAGCCGCATTTAAACATTCTTTTTTTTGCTTTCTTGAGTAGGTCAGCCCCAAAATGCAGGTGTTTCAGGCTAGCTCAGTGCTATCTGTGGTTGTGGGGCAGCCAGCGGAAAATACAGAGCGTAGGGGATGTTAATGTTCTCTAGTTGTGCCGTGACTGTCACCCATAGGGACACTACGTCACTGCAAAATCTACAGGGAGAGCTAGAAAATTCAAGCCCCTTGGGTGCTGCCATAGATTTACATTAGAAGTGCCAATCTAAGGCTCAAGGTCAAGGTGACTGTACGTTTGTTTATCCCATGTGTAACTGTGTAGTTGTTGCACTGCTTTGCTTCATCTTTGCCAGGTTGCAGTTGTAAATGAGAACTTGTTCTTAACTGGCCTATCTGGTTAAATAAAGTTGAAAAAAAATACATTTTAAAAATGGCGTCAAATCACGTTATATCTACCGTAGCTTTGGACTGATCATGTCAACATCATACTTTCAAAATCGTAGCAAGCAAGCTAGACAAGCAGTCATCACGAATCAAGTCAACAATCTACTGGTAAATCCTTGTCATATCAAGAGAAATTATAGATAAAACGGCCAATGGACAAACATTACACAAAAAGTTGGAAATCACAAATTCAACAATGAGTGGTTTGGCAGGAATCAGTGGCTAACTGCAAGCTTTGCAACGCAATCACTACTATAGCCTGCTATTCAGTAGAGAAGCTGTGTAGTCCAAGTATGTGTTTAAGGGCCTCTTTTCCATGCTTAAAATGATAAACATTCACATGCAACAACATGGGCCAGAATAGGTTGAATACATTAGCCATGCTGTCAATCCAGCAAGACTTCTGCCGCGGTCAAGACAACTGGGAACTCTGGAAAAACGAGCTCCGACTGGGAAAATACGTTTTGAACGGTCATCCAAGTCGGGAACTCAGGCCTCTTTCTAGAGCTCCGACCTGAAGATCACTGACGTCATGATTCAAACTTAGTTCCCAGTTGTCTTGAAAGCACCATGAATGCCAGACTTTGATGACATAATTTGCCCACAAGAAGGATCGCCACGCTACCTTCCTGTTCAAGTGAGCACAGAACAAGGTAAGTGGAAAATGGCTTATGGCTGCTGCATAAATTATGTAATATGCCAGGGAGATATGTATACTGTAGCTAGGAAAGTAATAATAAGTATATGTTGTGTAGTAAGCTGTTAGTAGCCCATGTGCCTCACCCTAATAAGTTGGTCCCTTTGCCCTTCATAATTTAGCCTACTCTTCTGACTTGGTGGTGCACATGTAGCCTAAAGCCTATTTTAGAGAAATGTCATCATCGAATATTGTAAGAGCTTTCATGGTCTGCTTATTATGCCCCTTTTATTTATCCTACGGTCCTGACTTGGTGTACAGGGATAATACTCTTAACGGCCCATGTTCTGAATTCTGTCGCTGTACATTTCAAAAGTGTTGAAAAAAATAGTTATATTGACTATGTCCGTCTTAGCTCGCTCATTAATGTCTTAATCGAAATTACGGATTGCCTCATCCTCCCCTTATGCCATAGTTTGTACATCTCAATTGCCAGTCAAAACCACATTTGTTTAAGCAGGTCAACCATAGCAGCAATGTTTTTTTAAAAGGCAGTAAATGAGTCTGAATGAACTGTTTCGCTGCCAGACAAGACTCCGCTGATAACCAGGTGTAGCGGTGGTAAGGATTCACTCAATGGTGCTGAAAAGAAAGATCTGTTGTTGGGACAACTTTATGTAGTCCCTAACAGTTTGTGGGCACTGTTTGTCACCGTTATAGTGCAATTCATGTGTTGTGTAGTGGCTTTGCTGGCATGCATAAAAAAATAAAAAAATGTTGAGTTTGCCCCACCAAGATTTACATGCTAAAATCGCCACTGCAGATTCAATTAACACAAGCTAATCAACACATTCAACACTGTTTGGTGTCTGACTACTATGACATGTACCCGTTTGAGCTGGGTCAGACTGTCAGTACTGGAATAACCGATCTGCCTCTCCTCTTCCTCCTTCTTCCTCCTCTTGTAGCGTGACGGCGGTTTCTCTGCCCCGTTTTTGGGCGTCCGTTTGTTGCGTTGCTGCTTCCTTTTGCCCTGTGCCGGAACCGAGGGTTCTAGAAGCTCTGTGCTTCCTGTCAGCTGACTGTGTGGGGGAGTCTGGGAAAATACAATGATACAAGCAAGGTTGGTGAGCTACTATGTGAGTTACTATTATAGACACAACAAAGGGCTTTCTTTAGGAATGTAGTACTGAATAGCAATTTTTTGTGCATTTTATACCCAAATAGTTTGATTTCAGAACATGTAGTATCCTATGGGTGTGATGATTATAGTGTCTGTGTGAATGTGGTCTTTCCCTTCTCACCATGTTGTTGGTGGTGGAGGCCGGCCTGGCGGTGGCTTTGAGGTCTGCCGAGGCCTCCTGCTCTGAGCTAAGGCTGTTGCAGGACATCTGCTGTGTGGGAGGGGTCTGGTTGGCACTGGCACCTGGCGGGGGCGTACTCTTGTTCTTCAGCAGGTGCTTAAGCAGCTCATTCCCTGTGTCACCCCCTTTGGTGCCATGGAGTGGCGAAGAGAGTCCACCCTCGCTTCCCTCCTCCTCCTTCACTATCCCCCCGGCTCGGGGACCGTGCCGCAAGACAGACCCTTCGTTGGCTGCCACGGCCCCTCTGCACTCAGTCTCTATCCTCTCCAGCTTGATTTGGAGGGTTTCGTCAAACAGGGAGGCCCGGTCATTCTCCGAGCCCATGTTGGAGAGCCCACCCTGGGCTAAGCTGCTGCCCGAGAGCTGCCTCTCCAGTTCTGAGGAGGGGGCCAAACCCGAGGACCCCACAGGGAGGAAAAGATCAGACAGATCCTGCTCTCCAGGAATGCTGAGGCTCCGGGTGGGGGTGGATGAGGTGTCAGACACGTGGGAGGGAGTCAGTGGGGCGCAGAGGTCTGAGTGGGGAGTGGATGGGGTCTTGACTGAGTCTGCGTCGTCGACAGAGTCTCTCTTCTTCTTCCTGTTCCTCTTCTTCTTGGCCTTCTCCTCTGGGATGATGTTGGAGTAGAGCTGGATCAAGGACTGGCCTGAGCCGGGGTAGTTGGGAGGTAGGGGGGTGGATGAGTCCATTCCGAACGGGGGTCCATGTCCCTCGCCCCCAACCTGAGGCATCATCCCACGGCCTCTGAACCCAGCGGGACGGGGCTGTCCAGGAGGGTAGTTAAGCCCCTGTAGCATGGGGATTTTGGACTGGAAATTGGGACCCATCTCGGGACTACCAAATACCCTGTTCCCAGGCATGGACCTGCGCTCACCATCAGGCATGAAGCCCTGACCTGGGAGTGGCCCGCCAGTGGTGGTGAAGCTTGGCTGCATGTTGCTCTGCTCGGGGAACATGGGCCCTAGCTGCCCCTGCTGTTGTTGAGGCCTAGAGGGTTGCATGAAGTCTTGGGGCAGATCAGTACTGTAGAATGGCATGTGGGCCAGGCTATCCCCTCCGGGGTTTGTAGCTCCAGAGCCGGATGGGAGCCCAGTAGGCCCCAGACCCAGGCGTTGCTGCTCCATCTCCAGCCGCTGCTGCATGGCCCGGTGCCTCTCCACCTCCTGCATAAGCTGGACCCGCTGTCTCTCCTGCTGCTCCCTCAGGCGGTCCCGCCTCTCGCGCTCCTGGAAGCCCTCACTGAATGGGTTGTTGTCGTCAAATTTCACAGCGAGGCTGTTGCCACCACTTCCACCGCTGGCTCCCTGGGCACCTGTTCCGTTTCCCGTTGGTGTAGCTTTTGCGCCAGGCACCATTGAGGGTGGGGGCTGTGGTGGTAGTTGGGCTTGGGGTGGTAACTGGGGCGGTGGCAACTGGGCAGGGCTGGCATGGGGCATCTGTGGGGGCATGTGAGCTGGAATTCTTGGACCTGGGCCTCCCATCAGTCCTTGGGCTCCCCCTGGGTGCCAGCCTGGCATGTTGGGAATGCGGGCAGGGTTATGTTGGCTGGGGTGGGGCTGCATTGGCATCATGGGCCCCATCATGGGCTGGCCCATAGGGGGCGCTCCAGGCATCATAGTGGCAGCTTGAGTAGGCATCACAGGCATGGGTGGCATCCCTGGCATCATAGGAGCCTGGAGACTTGGCCGTTGCTGTTGCTGCTGCTGCTTGACACGGTACTCCTCTATCAGCTCTGCATGGTCTTTCTGCTGTTTCCGAATCTACCAGAGAGAAATAAAAGAGGAAAAAGCAAACAGAGAAATGTGAGCAGATTGAAGGGATCCCACCCAATTCTTCACAGTCCAAGAAGGCATTGAGAAACATTTTTAGGCACCACTTTTGTATCCAGTCCAATTAGAATTGGTATTTACATGGCAATCACAGAAAGAACAGAGTGATCAAATACTATTTTCTGTTACTTATGCCTCCATAAAATTGGCAATTACCTGGAACTAGAGAATGCTTAGTGATATAGTACATGTTTCAATGAATTCACTACTCACAAGAAATCAGATTGAACCATTACCAAGTAAATAACATTATCATAATATCTTAGAATATACTGCCAAAAAAGGAAACACTTGAGTAAATGAGTGATACAAAGTCTATTGAAAGCATGTGGTTCCTGAGTTAATTAAGCAATTAACCTCCCATCAAGCTTAGGGTCATGCATAAAAATGCTCAGTTGGCCATTATTTTGTCTACCATGGCTAGAAGAGATTTCAATGACTTTGAAAGAGGGTCTCAAAGGAGCATAGGGGGTTTAAAGGGTGTGTGTATGTGTGTGTCATAGTCACCAGATCTCAAACCAATTGAACACTTATAGTAGACTCTGCAGTTGCCCAAGACAGTGTTTTCCACCACTATCAACAAAACACCAACTGATGGAATTTGTGGAAGAATGTTATCTCATCCCTCCAATAGATTTTCAGACACTTGTAGAATCTACACTACCGTTCAAAAGTTTTTGGAAGAAAAGCACATTTTTTGTCCATTAAAATAACATCAAATTGATCAGAAATACAGTGTAGACACTGTTAATGTTGTAAATTGCTATTGTAGCTCGAAACGGCAGATTTTTTTATGAAACATCTACATAGGCGTACAGAGGCCAATTATCAGCAACCATCACTCCTGTGTTCCAATGGCATGTTATGTTAGCTAATCCAAGTTTATAATTTTAAAAGGCTAATTTAACATTAGAAAACCCTTTTGCAATTATGTTAGCACAGCTGAAAACTGATTAAAGAAGAAATACAACTGGCCTTTAGACTAGTTGAGTATCTGGAGCAAGAACATGGACCTTTCTAAGTGACCCCAAACTTTTGGACAGTAGTGTATGTCAAGGTGGATTGAAGCTGTTATGGTGGCCCAACACCCCGTTAAGACACTATATGTTGGTGTTTCTTTTATTTTGGCAGTTACTTAGTAAAACCTCTTATTAAAAAAGCCTTGTGAAAATGTTGACAGAGTAGACTGTGTTAATGTCACAGAATAAATCATGTCTGCTGTCTCCTGTGGTCTTCATGCGACAGTGAAGTCTCGCGCCTTGCCACAGTGAAAAGGTCACAACAGTTGGAAATAATTAGCGAAGTCGCCCCTTTGTTGCTAAGAAAAGGTCAAAAGGTTTATTTTCAGGCGTAATGTTTCCCTTGATTCTCAATAAAACAAGCAGTTCTTTGTAGTGTTGTCTCTTGTCGTGATGGGTGTTTTGCCATTGTAAATAAGAATTTGTTCTTAACTGACTTGCCTAGTAAAATAAAGGTTAAATAAAATAAATAAAAATAAAAGTAGCAGATCTATTGCAGCAATTAAGCTTTGTGTGTTCGGTGTGTGTTGCCAAGGAGGAGGACATTTAACCCAAAAAGGTCATGGTCATAATCAAGTTTTAGACTGTCAGAATTGAGGTGTTTTCCCATTTCTGAGGGGACGGGAATATAAAGCAAAGACGTGATAAAGAGCCGCCAACAAAGGTTTAACTTCAAGAGAAAATCTATAAGATAGAATCCAAAAGGATACAGGTGCTTAAAATCAAAAGGGTTGGAGGCAAATCCCAAAGTAGACCCTCAAAGATTCCAGAGAGAATCAGCCTATTCAGGTGGCTTAAGATATGATTCCCTTTTCTTATCCAATTATCTTCAAGGTGAATGACTACAACCGCTCTCTTTCTTTACATTATTTAGGTACTCAGAATTTCCAATCATGTTACAGATTATGTCATGTAAAGTCGTAAAATCTTGTAATGTAAAAAACATAAGCCAAATCCAAGATCTCAATATTTTCAAAACCTTCAAGATGGAATGCCGGTAATTAACTCCTGCTACATTTAGTTAGCTACCTGCTCCAACTGCTTCTGCACCACACTCTGCTGCTCGGTCACATGCTTCAGCTGCTCGATGTCCTCCTCAGGGAACTCCCGGCCCGCCTTCTTGGCGGTCCGCTGTTTGGCCGACAGGGCCTTCTTGGACTTCCTGTGGGCCCCAATCTGATCTTCTAGAAACTTCTGCTGCATCTGGAGCAGCTGCTGGGTCTCCTGGAGCCACTCTTCATACTGCTTCCTCTGGCTGTCGTCTGAGAGACAAGACTGGGTTAGGCGACATTTTTACTTTGGATTTATAAATCTCAAAGGAATATAGGTGAAATCGAAAAGACCCTGGATTGGATATGGTGGTCAACATATGAAATACTGAAGAAACCTAAAGAATGGTCTATGATTAATCATTTGGTTAAAGTGAATAAGGATGTCATGATCAAATTAAAAAACGTTGGGTTGTCCACTCACTGACAAATCCAGGTCCAAAATTTGGGGGGTTTGGTCTCGCCATCTGTGGAGCCAACTTCCCGTCCTGCGAAAAAAAATTACAAATGGTAATGAGGCCTTGTTTTTTAGCAAAATAGATGAAACAGACAGACAGTGGTTGATTCACAATGCTTACCTGTCCAAGCACATGTTGAGGCAGAGTGGCGGCAGCATCTGGTCCATGTGCTCCTGGCGTCTGCTGAATTCTGCCACAAAGACAAATGAGGGAATCGTTGTTTTAGGGAACATTAAATTTACTTCTAAATATTTCCAATCCAATACTAAGCTTCTCAATAGTGTTTCGGACAGACCAAGAGAGTATTACAAAAAGCCTTTAAATGAATATACATTACCCACAAGCACAAATAATGAGCTAGCATTAGGGTGAGCTTTTGTCTTACCTGTTAATGACTATTGGGGGCATTCCCATGCTGTTTTGAGCCATGACTTTATTGATTCCCTTCAGAGCTACCATCTTGGCCTTCATGATCGGGTCCGTGATGGCATCAAAGTCTGCAAAAAAATAAAGAAGTCCACTTAATCGTAGCTAGTTGACCTTCTTTTAAGCCATTTCAAAAGAAGCCACCCCTAACAAGTGCCATGTCAAAATGATGGATGGAACACTGGTGAAGACTCCCAAAAGTGTCTCTTCATAAAAAATAATTAAGTCCAACATTCTGTTCCTCAAATTACAATTAAACAAATGTCAAGTACTTCTTTTCCCTCAAAATCTTTAATAAAGCATGGGGCTCCAACTGAAATGGCTCGACATTCCACATTTATACCAAAAAGGATGACCAGGCAAAATGACTACAAAACCCCCAGATAACTAATCTGACAACACCCTGGTAATGTGTGTGACTAAATGAAACGGGTGACCAAAACAGTAGACATGTCTATCTGAAGCTCAATGCCCTTACCCATATTGGGGAAGAAGGAGTCGCTGGAGCGCTGTCGGATCATGGCCTGCATTTGCCTCTGTTGCTGCTGCTCCTGCCTCTCCTGGTCCAGCAGGTCCTGTAGGAGGAGGGGTTGCTCTTCCAGCAGCAGAGGCCTGTTCTGTGGGCCGGCCTGCCCCAGCGAGGGGCCCTGCTGTTGGGGGAACATGCCCTGCTGGCCCTGGGGGTTCAGGCCGTGGGCAGTGGGCTGCTGACCGGCTCCAACCATGGCTAGGTTGAGCTCCACCTGTTGGTTGGCTGAGGACCCGAAGCTGTGGTTGCCCCCTGAGATGAGGTTTCCCATTGAAAGTCTGCTCTGAACCAACGTGGGGCTCACCCGATGTCCCATAGCCACGCTGGGATTGAGCCTGTTGTTGTCTTGGGCGTGTTGCCTAGGTAGCATCAGCATGCCGGTGCTTGGGTGTAGCCCGGTGGCCTGGGCAGCCATGTCCCCTTGGTGAGGAGAGCAGTTTGGGCCAAACCCAGTGTTTTCCAGTTTTTCTTTGATCAGAAGGCAGGAGAGGACCGGAGTTGAGCCGGAGTCAGTCCGTCCAGGCTGCTCATACAGCCCTGCACCCTCTTGGTTTGTCATGGTTCTGTTGTCATTCATCGGGCCACTGCAGAGAGACTGGTCCTGGTGTTGCACGTGTTCATCTTTGACCTCCGTTTTGATTGTATCCTCGGTTTTAAACATGTCCAAGGTCTCTTTCGCTTGATTGGCCTCCGGTTTGTCAGATTTCCCCCCGGATCGGGACGAGGTGGCTGCGCCATCCACGCTGCCTTTCCTCTTCTCTGACAAGGCTTTCTGGAGGTCTGAGGTCTCACCCTGTTGGTGGTCCTCCATAGGGTCGCCCAGGTCCAGATCTTCTTCACTGAACATGTCTTTCTTGTCATCCAGGTTGAGCTCGGGGTCCGTGTAGGCGATGAGGTCAAACTTCCCTGACATGAGGAAGTCGTCGAGGTGCAGGTCATTGGGTCCCAGTTCAAGGTCTTTGCCATCATCCGGGTCCAGGTTCAGGTTCAGATCGACCAGGTCTTTGACCTCCACATCTTCAAGGTCCTTTACTGCGGAGTCTTCAGCGTCCAAGTGTTCCTCAATTCCATCTCCACTGGGTATCTGAGTCTCCTCCGTTTGACCGGTGCTAGACCCAGGCAAGAGCATACTAGATGGCGCTGCATTGAGTGGCTCACCAGTGACAGGGTGGCTGAGGGACCTATTCAGTGAAGGATGCTGTCGCTGCCCTATGGTCATCGGGACTTCAGTCTGCTGCTGGTGCAGGTTCTCCATACTAGCCGACATGTGTGTGTGAACGACCGATCCCTGGGAAGGTCTGTCCATCATGGGGTCCATCATTCTGGATAACTGGTTCCCAGCGAAGCCCATCTCCTGGCCTTCCATGAAGCCCTGGGGTGGTATCTGGGGCTGGTTGGAGGGGTCCATGACATTGGGAGGTCCATGCCCAAAGGGCATCCTCATCCTGTTCTGAGGGGCCCTGTGACGGAGCTCGATGAACGGCTGACCCATGATGTTGTGCTGCTGGACAGGAAGGCCCTGTGGGGGGAAGGGCTGGGGGAGCCCCATCTGAGTGTTGCCCCCCATGACCCCCCTGGAAAAGTCCACCGAGTGGGACATTCTCATCTGGGGTGGAACATTGTCGACCATGGGCCCGCCGGGCATCTGGTTAAGGGGCCTGAGGAAGTGTTGCTCCTGGCCTGGTTGAAGGGATCCTTGAGCACTGGGAGGGAATCCAAACCTGAGTAGAAAATGCTCAAATGCTTATCCATGACTACATCCCAGGCATAACACAACAGCACTGATTGCTCCCTACACACATCTTCAATAAGGAAGATTACACTAAGTGGGACTTCAATAATGACACTTCATTCCACATTTCGAGCATGTTTAACATAATTGTATTAATTTAATCGTTTCAAGGGGAGCAATCAATTCTGCAAGCCAATTATACAAATATACAGCTGAATATGGGTAAAGACCCTGTGCAGACAAAGAAGTTTGAACAAACTACAGCTGAGTGAAATCTATGCTGTCAAATTCAACTTACCTCATTTCTTGTGGCCTCATGCCCATGTTGCCCATGTCCCTGGGGAAGTGGGGTCTGGCATACTGGCCCTCATTGGGGAAGTGTTCTCGCTGGTCCCCTAGAAAGGTACCAGGGAACCTCTGACCTCCTCTCATGGGTCCTGGGTAAGGTGGTGGTGGTCTGCCGAACATGTCATTCTGTGGGGCGGGATCTTCATGTGACCAGTGGCGGGGCGTCCCCGGGCTGGGGGCTGCAACAGTTTCCTGTAGTAGTCCTTTCTCTTGCCGGATGGCAGACTTCTGTTGCTGCTGCCTAAGGATCTGCTGGCGCAGTCTCTGGCGCTGCGGGGGGAGAGCACGGTACACTTTAGGAAGTTACATCATGCACGTATTCATTGTAATTTGAGGGGATCCTTACAGAGAAGCAAAAAATGTTCACGTTGCACCAACATGCACTGCCATATTGGCTGCGGAATGGCTAATCACCTGCCAATAACTATGCAAACAGAAGAAGGCTTCATGGCAATTCAAGTGTTACCCATGTGAGTGTTATTGTGTCTCAACCAAATGCAAATACCTGTCTGAGCTTCTCCTCAGTGTCTCCCAGGTGTGGTAGCATGCTGTTCTGAGTGTCAACGGTGTTGCTGCTAGACTGAGGGATATCATGGGCCTGCCTTTCCGAAGTTTGGGCATAAGGTGTCATTGGACCCAGTTCAAAGGGATCGTGAATCTGCGTTTGACCACCGTGATGATTCGACTGCGGCAGAGAGAAACTTTCGTCCGACATTCCCGGGTGCTTAGCTGTCTGAGATCCCTGGGCGCTTGTACAGGCAAACCCGTCCTGCACCCTGCCCGGAGACTGGTGGGAGAATGGGTCAGCTGGGAGCTGGGACATGGGTGTCGGTCTGGAGCATAGTCGATTGAAGGCATCAGGGCCTGCTTCTGGCCGCGGCGTCCCTGGAGCTTGTGCGTAAGGGTCAGCGAGGAGCGGTCTTGGTGTTCCGGGTTGTTGGGCATACGGGTCCATGTTCCTTTGACTACCGGGGGATTTGGGAAACCTATCCCCTGGGGCTGGTCTGGGGGTACCTGGCATGGAAGCATAAGGATCCATGGAGTGAGATGGAGACGGTCTGTGATTGGGTGGGTGCTGCTGGGGGAACTGGTCTAGACGAAGGCTAGGCGGCGTCTGCAGGTATGAGGGATCCGAGTGTGGCCTTGGGGTGCCGGGAGGTTGAGCATAGCTATCAGAGTGAGGTCTGGGGGTGCCTGGTGGTTGGGCGAAAGGGTCAGACATCTGCTGTGAATAATCCGGTCTCGGGGTAGATGGCACTTGTGCATACGGGTTTCTGTGAGGGTGTCTAATCATTGGCATGGGTTGAGAGAAATGGCCCTCCTGGGTTTGGCGCATCATCTTGGGCTCGTTGGGGAACCCTTCCCCCATGGGTGGCCGGGGGGTGAGAGGCTGCTGGGCGTAAGGGTCGGCCTGTAGTCCTTGGGGAAAGCCATCAGATGGCCCTCGTTTAAGTCCCCCAGGCATAGGGCCACCATAGGGCTCTTGCTGGGACTGCTGGGGAGGCATGGGGGCTTTGAACACCGGGACAGATCCTGACTCGTTGCTGCCAGGGATGGGAGTGAGCAAGGGCCTGGAGTAGGGGTCCGAGAGGATCATGCGGTTGTGAGACATGCGCTGGTAGACCTCGGCTCGGTGTCCGCCCATCCTGGAAAAAGTCTCTCCTCCAGAAGGAGGGCTCATCATGTTGTGCCTGACCTGCTGGTGTTGCTGCTGCTCAACCAGTCCTGAAGGGCCCACCTTGGCGGGTCCCATGGGTTTAACAAAGGGGTCGGGGGGCCTGGGGGTGTCTGGCATCTTAGCATAGGGGTCAGCATTACCAGACTTGGGCAAGACAAACGACTCGTGGGCCGGGGAAGGCCTCCCTCCCCTTTCCTGCATCTCCGACAGAGAGTTCTGCCGGGGCGTGGTGGATCCACCACCCCCAGGGGGCGGTCTCGGGGTGCCCACCATTTTGGCGTATGGGTCCCAGGGCGAGGACGGCCGGGAGCCTGAGGAGGAATCCGGGGAAAACATATGTGGTGACTGGGGCTGGGAGGATGGTCCCTGCTGAGGGTACGAGGTCTCCTGGGTGGGTGTCCTCGAGGACGGAGGTGGGAGCTGGGGTCTGAGGAACACGTCATCCTGTGACCCAGAGGTGGATGTGCCCGGGAGTTGTGGTCTAGCGAAGCCATCCTTAGACGCTATTGGCTGCAGTGGGGACGAGTTTCCAGACTTTCCTCCATTGCTGGGCTGAGGAGTCACGGGGCTCTGGTTACCACTATTAGGGGTTGTATCTCCACCTGCCTGACTGCTAAACAGCTGCTGTTGTTGTTGTTGTTGTTGTTGTTGTTGCTGGAGCTGCTCATTTTTAACCTGCTCCAGCTTTTGAGTGGCTTCAATCTTCGCCTGCTGCTTGCTCTTTTGTCTCATTTGCTGCCATGGAAACAAGAAAAGCAGGGGAGGAGAGACACTTCAGTTAATTAAGTCTTTTTGGAAGCGTGGAATTTGTAATTTTATGATGACATGGTGCTAAGAATGCTTTCTTTCCCTCACTCACAACAAAGTTAATGCTTTTTCAATATGAGTGGGTCTAGCGTGTGTTGTTAAGCCATGCAAGAGGGAACAATGTGAGGGTGTATGTAATAATATGGTGATGAAATAAAGCTTCTGGAGGCTGTTACTGTGTTTTTTCAGGACCAAGGACAGATTTTACCAGTTAACCAAGCTTTTCTCCCTACAACTCCACTTTACAGTTTGCTTTTCTTACACCTTGTAAATTTTGCTTTATTGGTTCTCGGCAGACGAATACCAGAACAGTGCTTCGCCTTGGGAATCTTACCAGAGAATTTTTTCCACCTCCTGCAGCTATAGTTGCCTGGTTGGAATGTCCAAAAAGGACGTCTTTATTTGTTGATTTTATGGCTTTGCTTTTTGGGACCTTTTCCTGCTGCTTCTTAAGGGGTCCCCACATCTGATTTAACTCTCCCTTTTCAATGCAAATTAAGAATTAGTAGACTGTATGAGAACGCCAAATGTATTGTTTAAAAATGACTCACTCAACCATGCACATATATAAAGTTAAATAAAAAAATCTGTTTCATGCCCCCAGGTTATGTTAAATCTCACCACCTTGCTCCTACTCACAATTCCCCTGACATGCGGTACTTTGATTATTATGGTGGTGTATTATGGTGTCATTAAATACATGTACACATAAAAAGTGTACACTGATCTCTCACACCAGGGTTTCTCAACATGCAGGAACAAAATCCCACGTATACCATTTGGCTTCCTGAAGACTTGCCAAGGCAGACACTAAACAAAAATATTTGATCTATTTTTAAAGGCATGCATGCAATTGCCACACAATCCTGCATCCAATCCCGTACCCTCAGAGTCAATTTAAACAAAAAACATTGTAACATTTAAAAATGAAAGCCAAACGAATCCTCAACAACTCCTAGAACAGTAGTTGAGAAACCCTGCTTTACAGTGTACCCATGCTTCATACCCCCCCCCCCCCTCCATTCCCAGTACATGTTAACCCTCCAAAGGAACTCTTACCTGTCTGAACTTCCACTCCTGCTCGTGTTCAGACTCCTTGGGCTTGAGAGAGTCTTTGAAGAGCAGCTCAGTGTCCAAGGGGATACTATTGGGGTCAAAGGTGTCAGTCAACAGCGGCTGCTGCTGCTGAGGATGCTGGTGTCTCTTCAGCGTATCATTTGACATCTGAACTTTGTTTATGCGCAGGGCCGCCCGGTTATCCCGTGCTTTTTGCTGGAAGAGAGGGGATTGGAAGAGATAGTCCATTTTGTAATTGATGGTGCAGGAAAGATACATTTCCTGAGACGCTAATTTCTTAAAACCCTACTGGAACAAATAAAGGCGCCACCATTTTTCTGAATGTCTTGGGGAAAATCACAAGGCGAAGAAACCTCCTACAATCACCTAATCTCATCAAGTAATTTGGACATGCAGAGCATTGTTGAATATAATTTCATCAAAGAGACTGTCCTGAAAAATCCTCAAAGAACTGTGTGTTAAATTGGAAAACATACTAGACACAACATTCAAACAGTACAAAGACACGAGAAGGGACAAAGCGCGGGAGCCTTTGGGTTTAAAATATCAACAGAAAACAGATGAAAAGAACAATACAAACACAAATATCTGTCTTCTCCCTAATGGACTCTACAATTTACTTCAGGAAGTTTGTTTAGCCTGTTGAGGCTAGGGGGTGCTGTTGTCACTATTTATGGAAATCGTGTAATTTTTGAAACGGCTTCCTACAAATTTCTTGATCGTACAATATGCATATTATTATTATTATTGGATAGAAAACAGTCTATAGTTTCTATAGCCGTTGAAATTTTGTCTCTGAGTGGAACAGAACGGGTCGGATGCCCACCGTGCGTCCGACGCAGCTCCTTTCCTGCTGCGTCGGACGCACGGTGGGCACCGACCCGTTCTTTTTCCAAGCATTAGTGGAGCCAGTAATATTTCTCAGGTCATGTTAAGACTCGTTATAGGAGTTAAAAACATCATAAGGTAGTTCATTTAAACCGTTTTATAGCAATTTATACCCGTTTAGTGCGATTTTGGGACATTTATTTCTGAGACACTGTGAATCTCTGGGCACGCTTCCAGTTCATGCCGAACGCAATGGGCATTTCTACATGGCAAGAGGACAGCTTTCGACCAAAAGACGATTAGACCCAAGAAAGGATTCTTTGACCAAGATTCTGATGGAAGAACAGCTCAAAGTAGGAACAATTTATTATGATAAATCGTGTTTCTGTCGAAAAATGTTAATGGCTTAGGACGCCATCTTGTTTGACGTAGCTTCGCTTGGCGCAAACTGTATTGAAAAGTAAGGATAATTTAAAAAATGTAATTCCGCGATTGTATTAAGAATTAAATTGTCTATCAATCGCTGTCCACCCTATATTTTTTAGTCACGTTTATGAGTATTTATGTATACGACTAGATCACTGTCTAATATGGCGCAGGATATTTTCTGACCAGCTGGGCTACTTTTCTCATTGTCTAACCATGATTTTGGTGGCTAAATATGCACATTTTCGAACAAACTGTATATGTATGTTGTAATGTGATGTTACAGGAGTGTCATCTGAAGAATTCTGAGAAGGTTAGTGAAAAAATTAATATATTTTGGCGATGTTTACGTTATCGCTCTCTTTGGCTTGAATCAATGCTCTGGTAACGTTTGCATATGTGGTATGCTAATATAGCGATTTATTGTGTTTTCGCTGTAAGACACTTAGAAAATCTGAAATATTGTCTGTATTCACAGGATCTGTGTCTTTCGATTAGTGTATGCTGTGTATTTTTACGAAATGTTTGATGATAAGTAATTAGGTAAACACGTTGCTCCATTTATTTATTCTAGTCCATTTGTGACGGTGGGTGCAATTGTAAACTATGACATCTACCTGAAATATGCACATTTTTCTAACAAAACCTATCCTATACCATAAATATGTTATCAGACTGTCATCTGATGAGCTTTTTTCTTGGTTAGTGGCTATCAATATCTTAGTTTAGCCGAATTGGTGATAGCTACTGGTGTTGGTGGACAAAGAAAAGATGGTGGATTATGCTAATGTGTTTAGCAAATAGATTTACATCTTTACATATTGTGTCTTCCCTGTAAAACATTTTAAAAATCGGACATGTTGGCTGGATTCACAAGATCTGTGTCTTTCATTAGCTGTATTGGACTTTAATGTGTGAAAGTTAAATATTTAAAAAAAAAATATTTTTTTAATTTCGCGGCTCTGCCTTTTCAGTGGGGGTGGGGGGGGTGTGCCGCTAGCGGCACCCCAGTCCTAGACAGGTTAAACTTAAACATTTCATCAGTAACTGGCTGATCCCTTTGATTCATCACTCCAAAAGGTATAGGGCACTATTCAATCAAAAGCCGCAACCAGGTTTGTGGAATAAGTCAACAACAATGTTCTTCTGGTGAAGCAGAAAAAATACATTTTTTATTGAATAGGGTTCTAAGTTTTCATTGGCGGTTTTAAGTGTTTTGTAAAAGATTAGCCTTTTTTTATGCATGGACTTTTTCTGTTGTTTATACAAACTCTTATCTTTTGTCAATCAGCAAAACCTGCTGATCAAAATAAGTGCAGTGCATCACAGTTCAGCGTGGATGTAAACAACTTCCAAACCCAGAATGTGTTCTCAATCCACTTACTTGATAAAGAAAATGTACTTACCACATATGGGGCCCTGTCCTGGGAACTGGCTTTCCTCCATAACTTTGCGATTTGTTTCACTCTCATAGCCCAGTCTGAGAAAGAAAAAAAGATTAGCCGCTACAACACACATGCAATATGGCCAAGAACTATACCTTTCCCAGTCCCCTTTTTATGAGTGTGACACAGAACTTCAGAGCTCATCATTTTTTTCATTTGAAAAAATGTAGTAGGTAATTCACACTTGAATTTGACGGAACCAAAAATCACCTCATTTTCATTTGAGAAACTTTGTCTATGAAGTACCAACCTGGGAACTCCTCTAGGAGGTTGGGGAAGTTGACATTGGTGTAGAGGACTGGCGCCACGGTGGCCATCTCGCCCAGAGTCTCCTCCTTCTCCCACTTGAGCGTGCTCCTCTGGGCGTTGGACATGGTGTCTGTCTCTCCCTCTGGAGGGGGAACAGGGCCAGGGACGGGGACAGAGCTGGGGGCGCTCCACGAACCAACCACATCACCCCCCATCTGGCTAAACTTCTTGTCCCTGGAAGGATATCTCAGGTTACATATTCTATTGCAACATTACCAATATATTGATTTTTATAAACTGGGTGGTTAGACCCATGAATGCTGATTGGCTGACAGCCATGGTATATCAGACCGTATACCACGGGTATGACAAAACATTTATTTTTACTGCTCTATTTACGTTGACAACCAGTTTATAATAGCAATAAGGCACCTCGGGAGTTTGTGCTATAAGGCGATGCATCGTGCCTAATAAGAACAGCCCTTAGCCGTGGTATATTGGCCATATATCACACCCCCTCGTGCCTTATTGCTTAAGTATGTCACATAACTTACAATGCGGTTCACTTTGAAGCAAATGATAATTTAAAAAGGGCTATAGTATAAAAATGACATTACATTTATTGATTGAGATATGAAAGCTAACAAGCGAGCAGACCCCAGGAAAAATGAGGTTAAAGTGAACTGTATACATTGGAGTCAAAACAATGAAGGATAACAGTAAAAATAATCACTAGGCAAGTTAATAACCCAAAATGCAATTGATTGTCTTTGAGCAGATGAAAGAAATGCTCTAGTAATGGATAGACAGCTCCCTGCTGTACCTGCTCTTACCTAATCTTGTCTGGGAAAGGCATTCTGTGAATGGGCGAGAAGTTTCCCAGGCCACATTGGCCTGTGCTGCCGGGCATCATGGGAGTTGGAGGAAAGTGGGGGTTGGGCCCCATCATGCCGTTTATCATTGGCATGCGGGGAAACATCCCATGGTCGCCTGCAACAGAGAGCATAGAGACGATGTGGGAGAAGTAGTTACAGAAATACATCCACATGTCCTGTTGATTATGTGAACATGATATTCATATAAATCAAAGTTCATTCAATAAATGCTCATTTCCATTCATTCATATAGATTGATTTCCACAGTCAACAGTTGATTATAAACTCAGCAAAAAAAGATGCGTCACTTTTTCAGGACCCTGTCTTTCAAAGATAATTCGTAAAAATCCACAGATCTTCATTGTAAATGGGGTTTAAACTCTGTTTCCCATGCTTGTTTAATGAACCATAAACAATTAATGAACATGCACCTGTGGAACGGTCATAAGACACTAACAGCTTACAGACGGTAGGCAATTAAGGTCACAGTTATGAAAACTTAGGACACTAAAGAGGCCTTTCTACTGACTCTGAAAAACACCAAAAGAAAGATGCCCAAGGTCCCTGATCATCTGCGTGAACGTGCCTTAGGCATGCTGCAAGGAGGCATGAGGACTGCAGATGTAGCCAGGGCAATAAATTGCAATGTCCGTACTGTGAGACGCCTAAGACAGCTCTACAGGGAGACAGGACGGACAGCTGATCGTCCTCGCAGTGGCAGACCACGTGTAACAACACCTGCACAGGATTGGTACATCCGAACATCACACCTGTGGGACAGGTACAGGATGGCAACAACTGCCCGCGTTACACCAGGAATGCACAATCCCTCCATCAGTGCTCAGACTGTCCACAATAGGCTGAGAGAGGCTGGACTAAGGACTTGTAGGCCTGTTGTAAGGCAGGTCACCAGACATCACCGGCAACAACGTCGCCTATGGGCACAAACCCACCGTCGCTGGACCAGACAGGACGTAAGTGATGTGTATTTGATTTGGAGGTGGAGGGTCCGTCATGGTCTGGGGCGGTGTGTCACAACATCATTCGACTGAGCTTGTTGTCATTGCAGGCAATCTCAACGCTGTGCATTACAGGGAAGACATCCTCCTCCCTCATGTGGTACCCTTCATGCAGGCTCATCCTGACATGACCCTACAGCATGACAATGCCACCAGCCATACTGCTCGTTCTGTGTGTGATTTCCTGCAAGACAGGAATGTCAGTGTTCTGCCATGGCCAGTGAAGAGCCCGGATCTCAATCTCATTGAGCACGTCTGGGACCTGTTGGAACGGAGGATGAGGGCTAGGGCCATTCCCCCCAGAAATGTCCAGGAACTTGCAGGTGCCTTTGGTGGAAGAGTGGGGTAACATGTCACAGCAAGAACTGGCGAATCTGGTGCAGTCTATGAGGAGGAGATGCACTGCAATACTTAATGCAGCTGGTGGCCACACCAGATACTGACTATTACTTTTGATTTTGACCCCCCCCCCCCCCCCCTCCTTTTGTTCAGGAACACATTATTAAATTTCTGTTAGTCACATGTCCGTGGAACTTGTTCAGTTTATGTCTCAGTTGTTGAATCTTGTTATGTTCATACAAATATTTACACGTTACATTTGCTGAAAATAAACACAGTTGACAGTGAGAGGACATTTCTTTTTTTGCTGTGTTCATTTAAATTCCCAGCAACCAAATGCAATTCTCCAAGAGGCTTGAGGTGGTGGTGGTACCTGGGTTTGGAATGGCCACGGCTCTAGGTACATTGGGCCCAGGGTGGGCCGGTTGGGGGTGAGGCAGCTGTGGAGGCTGGCTGGTGCTGGGACTCAGGACCGCTGTGAAGAGGTCCTCCACGTCTTTACCCTCCAGCTCTGTAGAGGGCGACAGCAATGAAATACATAGCGTTCATGCACATACTTTACCTCACCATCAACAAGTGGTGATTGAACGTTTCAAACGGTTATCTTTGAATTCTATGGAACTGATCATCTCTGACATACAAATGAATGAACAACCTTTTGAAAACTCTAGGTTAGACTTATATAATCAAAACCACAAACCTGGGATTTTGTAGAGCTTACTGAGAATTGCACCTGAAAAAAACAACAAAGAAATGCATATTACATTGCTGCAATGTTATACACTTTATCCTCTGTGCTAGTTTGATTGAATCAAGCAAGCCAGTTAACAAATCCTGGGGACCAAACATAGAATTTCATCAGATGGGGTGTAGTTCAATTGCAGGTCTGAGGAATGCACAACAACCTCAACTAAAACCAGCATGGCTTTGGTTATGCGTCAATGTGTAAGGCCAGACATTGGTTTTGACAGAGCCAGGAAGCCACTAAGCAGTTATAACACACAGGGAACAAGTCAGGCGGGTACATTTCTGCCAAGGGAATAAGGTTGACCTCCCTATTTGTCAACACTGATACTTTGCGGGAACTTCAGTTAAACTGAGCAAACATTATTTACTTAGTGTTCCATGATTTTGCAATGTGGGATGTGATTTGACCACCAATGCCTTCTATACACAGCAGTTGTTCCATGTGGTGGATACTGTAAAGACCACAATCATCAACAGAGACACGCAACTCTAGGAAGACATTTCTCATGATTGACTTTTAGGGCCAGTTTCTCAGACACAGATTAAGCCTAGTCCAGCTTTATAGACGTGTCTTGGAAACCGACCCTGAATCTATGTACTGATGTCGAGCTGGGAGGCCTGGAGATGTAAACCTCTGCTCTTCACCAATGACACCGAGTGTGCACAGAGAGGAAGAGGCGAAGCCAGAGGTTTCACTCTCAACAAAATCTGTCCAAAATAAGCCCAATACGTTTCAATGGGTTATTTTGAACCTAAGCTTGTCGCCTGCCTTCGGGACAACCACTCCCATTGTTAGCAATGGTATATCATGAGAATATAGTCATTATATACAGATCTCTGGTAGACAGACAAAATTCAACAAGGCCGCCTTACCATCTGCGACCATCTTGTCCAGTTCTGGACTCAGGATGACGTCCAGAGGCTCCTCCTGTAGAGCCCTGGACCCCTGGCCTGCCGAACCCTGACAGGGCCCAGTGGGATCATCAGGTATGGGGTCCATGTCCAGACCAGCTAGCGGATGGCAGAAAAGGATGGTGAGGGGAGGGTGGTCACACACACACACACGGGCACACCCACCCACAGTCCAATTTTATGTAACAAAAATAAAATCGACACTAGCCCCCTCACAAGCCATTTCGGAGAGGAAGAAAAAGAGAGAAGGGACGAGAGGAGAGACGAGAAAGTGAGAGAAGAGAGTAGAGTGAGAGGAGCGAGAGAGTAGAGTGAGAGGAGCGAGAGAGTAGAGTGAGAGGAGAGCGAGAAGAGAGGAGAGTGAGAGGAGAGTGAGAGAGGAGTGAGAGGAGCGAGAGAGAAGAAAGTAGAGAGAAGAGAGGAGAGTGAGAGGAGAGTGAGGAGAGGAGAGAGGAGTGAGAGGAGCGAGAGAGAGTAGAGAGGAGAGAGAAGAGAGGAGAGTGAGAGGAGCGAGAGAGAGTAGAGGAGAGTGAGAGGAGAGTGAGAGGAGAGCGAGAAGAGAGGAGAGTGAGAGAGGAGAGTGAGAGGAGCAAGAGAGAGTAGAGAGGAGAGAGAAGAGAGGAGAGTGAGAGGAGCGAGAGAGAAGACAGAGCTGATCCTTCATGTCATGGTGGTAAAATAAACTGTCCATGATCTCACATTATATACCCCCCAACGCTTGTTTTTTTCCTTCATTGTCTTCCCGTAATAAAATGTTCTAAGTATAACGACAAACTCATTTGTGTTGCCTGCTCGACTGAGTGTGGAAAGAGGTGTGGGAGGGGCGTGGAGCAGCCGTCCCTTAAAAAATAGCCACACTGCTTCCATAATCAGTTCCCATACTGCCCACATTAGAATAGACGAGGGCTTAATCAATGAAAAACGTTCTGGGAGACTGCAATGATTAATCATCATAACCTCAGTCGTCAACATCAGAGAGGGGTCCGAGGTCAACGCACATTTTACTGTGGTGCACTCTCGACTAGTTTGCTTCTTTTTTATTTATTTTTGTCAGGAAAAGCTACTTCGCTTGTGACCTTGAATTAACTTGATATATGGGAAGAGACACAGTACATGGAAACTGCAGCTACTGCATATGGTGCTGAAGGTAAGGAATAAAGGCTAAAGGTAAAACATTGCTTTATCTGTTTTGGGGCCTTCAGGCGTTCTCAAATAATCTGTCTGTGAAATACAAGGGTGAAAAACAAAGAAGAAATCACTGTACAACACTGCAAAACAGGATAGATGAAATACATTG
This sequence comes from Salvelinus fontinalis, assembly GCF_029448725.1. Classification (NCBI taxonomy): domain Eukaryota; kingdom Metazoa; phylum Chordata; class Actinopteri; order Salmoniformes; family Salmonidae; genus Salvelinus; species Salvelinus fontinalis. The sequence goes on from NC_074689.1 coordinate 29,878,166, forward strand.
TGAAACAATAACTCGAGACCACATAGAAAAAAGAAAATCTAATTTCCCAAGCTGGCAAGGTTTTCTTTGCTACTCAGGTAAGTGCTCCATGGAATGACTGAACTGTGTGAAACGTGGAGTCATTTATAGTTCAAGCTTTGTTACATTCTATGACTAGAGGAAGTTCAGACTTTGAAACCCATACTCAACAAACTCAGCTGGGGTGAGGAGACAGAGAGCACTAAAACACATCAAATGAAAACAAAAGTTTATAGCAGTGTGTGTGGTCAGCTTTTTGCTAAAACTCAAGTAAATAACCAAGGTTTTTCATGAAGAAACCAACTGAAGTACATTAAAGTGATGGCCTTTGTATTAAACAACATTACTTAAAAGAGCAACTCATCACTTTCACCTCCAGCCCTTTTTTTCACAGAATATCACTCAACAGTCCATAGATTGGTCAATAGACATGCAGATTGGTGAGTGGTTGGAAAATCACAGTAGTTAGTCAAAAAGACTGTACAGTGCTACAGCGTGAGAAAATGGGGAGCGCAGAGAAGGAAGGACATGAAAAAATGCAGAGAGCGTAGAAAGTGTTAGAGGGGATGGAGTCCCAAAGCATCCCAAAAGTGGGAGAAGGGGAGGGGTTGCAGGTCTACTCCTAAGAGGCCAGACGGGCCCGAGGACGTCTCTTACCAAACGGAGAGGAAGAGCAGTCGACTTGGAAAGGGCATAAATCAAGACCTACAGGAACCCAAAACCAGAGGATTATAAACTGGGGGGAGAAAAGCAGGTGTGATAAAATGCTATGCTAACACTTTACTTGAAGCAGCCCACTGTGATGCTACACCACTTTGGCAATAGTAGTGACATAAAATCAACCATCACGACACGAGTCCTAACACAGGCCTGGGTTCAAAAGTATCGGAACCCTTTCAAATACTTAAACTGAGCTTGTCTGGAACAATGTAACCAACAGTTTTTATTTTTTTAACAAACGCTCAACACATTTGAAAGAAAACAAATATTATTTGAACCCAGTTCTGGTTGTTATTAACCATTGTCTATGAGGTGTGTTATGTCACTCCATTATGCAGGCATCAAGATGGGCATTTCAAGAAAACTGTTCAAAAGCAAACCAAAATCAATGGACAGACAGGAGGTACTGCAAACCAAGAGTATTACTCAAAGTCCAAAACTATACAAGTGAAGGAAAATGCAAAATGATGAGTAAAGATGCAACATAGAAATGCCACAGGTGCTTGTTTATGGAGTTGACCTTGCTAGCGACAAGAAGAGTGTGTGTGAGTGGGCCGAGAAGAAAGGAAGTGGCCAAAATGGCAGCCATTTTGGAGGAGGGCAGGGGAGGGGTCTACCTGAGTTGTGCCCCGACTTCACCAGATCATCCGACAGCATTCCCAGGAGATCTGCATCCGTGCTCAGGACTTCCGAAAGGTCCACTAAGGGATCCTCGGTATTGGCTGGAGATATAGATGATATACAGTTGAAGTCGAAAGTTTATATACATACACCTTAGCCAAATGCATTTAAACTCAGTTTTTCACAATTCCGGACATTTAATACTCGTACAAATTCCCTGTCTTAGGTCAGTTAGGATCACCACTTTATTTTAAGAATGTGAAATGTCAGAATAAAAGTAGAGAGAATTATTTATTTCAGCTTTTATTTCTTTCATCACATTCCCAGTGAGCCAGAAGTTTACATACACTCAATTAGTATTTGGTAGCATTGCCTTTAAATTGTTTAACTTGGGTCAAACATTTCAGGTAGCCTTCCACAAGCATTCCACAATAACTTAGGTGAATTTTGGCCCTTTCCTCCTGACAGAGCTGGTGTAACTGAGTCAGATTTGTAGGCCTCCTTGCTGGCACACGCTTTTTCAGTTCTGCCCACAAATGTTCTATAGGATTGAGGTCAGGGCTTTGTGATGGCCACTCCAATACCTTGACTTTGTTGTCCTTAAGTCATTTTGACACAACTTTGGAAGTATGCTTGTGGTCATTATCCATTTGGAAGACCCATTTGTGACCAAGCTTTAACTGATGTCTTGAGATGTTGCTTCAATATATCCACATCATTTCCATCCTCATGATGCCATCTATTTTGTGAAGTGCCCCAGTCCCTCCTGCAGCAAAGCACCCCACAACATGATGCTGCCACCCCCGTGCTTCACGGTTGGGATGGTGTTCTTCGGCTTGCAAGCATCCCCCTTTTTCCTCCAAACATAACAATGGTCATTATGGCCAAACAGTTCTATTTTTGTTTCATCAGACCAGAGGACATTTCTCCAAAAAGTACGATCTTTGTCCCCATGTGCAGTTGCAAACCGTAGTCTGGCTTTTTAATGCAGTTTTGGAGCAGTGGCTTCTTCCTTGCTGAGCGGCCTTTCAGGTTATATCGATATAGGACTCGTTTTACTATGGAAATAGATACTTTTGTACTCGTTTCTACCAACATCTTCACAAGTACCTTTGCTGTTGTTCTGGGATTGATTTGCACTTTTCACACCGAAGTACGTTCGGAGACAGAACGCGTGTCCTTCCTGAGTGGTATGACGGTAAACTTCTGACCCACTGGGAATGTGATGAAAACAAAAGCTGAAATAAATTATTCTCTCTATTATTCTGACATTTCACATTCTTAAAATAAAGTGGTGATCCTAACTGATCTAAGACAGGGAATTTTTACGAGGATTAAATGTCAGGAATTGTGAAAAACTGAGTTTAAATGTATTTGGCTAAAGTGTATGTAAACTTCCGACTTCAACTGTATATACAGTGGGGAGAACAAGTATTTGTTACACTGCCGATTTTGCAGGTTTTCCTACTTACAAAGCATGTAGAGGTCTGTAATTTTTATCATAGGTACACTTAAACTGTGAGAGACGGAATCTAAAACAAAAATCCAGAAAATCACATTGTATGATTTTTAAGTAATTAATTTGCATTTTATTGCATGACATAAGTATTTGATACATCAGAAAAGCAGAACTTAATATTTGGTACAGAAACCTTTGTTTGCAATTACTGCGATCATACGTTTCCTGTAGTTCTTGACCAGGTTTGCACACACTGCAGCAGGGATTTTGGCTGAGTAATTAAAGTAATTAATTTGCATTTTGTTGCATGACATAAGTATTTGATCACCTACCAACCAGTAAGAATTCCGGCTCTCACAGACCTGTTAGTTTTTCTTTACGAATCCCTCCTGTTCTCTTCTCATTACCTGTATTAACTGCACCTGTTTGAACTCGTTACCTGTATAAAAGACACCTGTCCACACACTCAATCAAACAGACTTCAACCTCTCCACAATGGCCAAGACCAGAGAGCTGTTTAAGGACATCAGGGATAAAATTGTAGACCTGCACAAGGCTGGGATGGGCTACAGGACAATAGGCAAGCAGCTTGGTGAGAAGGCAACAACTGTTGGCGCAATTATTAGAAAACGGAAGAAGTTCAAGATGACGGTCAATCACCCTCGGTCTGGGGCTCCATGCAAGATCTCACCTCGTGGGGCATCAATGATCATGAGGAAGGTGAGGGATCAGCCCAGAACTACACGGCAGGACCTGGTCAATGACCTGAAGAGAGCTGGGACCACAGTCTTAAAGAAAACCATTAGTAACACACTACGCCGTCATTAAAATCCTGCAGCGCACGCAAGGTCCCCCTGCTCAAGCCAGCGCATGTCCAGGCTCGTCTGAAGTTTGCCAATGACCATCTGGATGATCCAGAGGAATGGGAGAAGGTCATGTGGTCTGATGAGACAAAAATAGAGCTTTTTGGTCTAAACTCCACTCGCCGTGTTTGGAGGAAGAAGAAGGATGAGTACAACCCCAAGAACAACATCCCAACCGTGAAGCATGGAGGTGGAAACATCATTCTTTGGGAATGCTTTTCTGCAAAGGGGATAGGACTGCACCGTATTGAGGGGAGGATGGATGGGGCCATGTATCGCGAGATCTTGGCCAACAACCTCCTTCCCTCAGTAAGATCATTGAAGATGGGTCGTGGCTGGGTCTTCCAGCATGACAACGACCCGAAACACACAGCCAGGGCAACTAAGGAGTGGCCTAGCCAGGCTCCAGACCTGAACCCAATAGAACATCTTTGGAGGGAGCTGAAAGTCCGTATTGCCCAGCGACAGCCCTGAAACCTGAAGGATCTGGAGAAGGTCTGTATGGAGGAGTGGGCCAAAATCCCTGCTGCAGTGTGTGCAAACCTGGTCAAGAACTACAGGAAACGTATGATCTCTGTAATTGCAAACAAAGGTTTCTGTACCAAATATTAAGTTCTGCTTTTCTGATGTATCAAATACTTATGTCATGCAATAAAATGCAAATTAATTACTTAAAAATCATACAATGTGATTTTCTGGATTTTTGTTTTAGATGATTCCGTCTCTCACAGTTGAAGTGTAACTATGATAAAAATTACAGACCTCTACATGCTTTGTAAGTAGGAAAACCTGCAAAATCGGCAGTGAATCCAATACTTGTTCTCCCCACTGTATATGCGTATACGGTTTTCCATAACATCTAAGAGAATGAACACTTTCCAAGGACCGTAGTCAAACTAAAAGCTGGTGAATTTCTTCAAAACAAGCAAACCTTTCAAGTTATTACTGTGCTTCCCTCTGCCACAAATGACAAGAGGGGGAATTTAGCAGAGTGGACGAGTGTGTTCTCCATGACCCTAGAGACCAACAGGCTGTTATGAAAGTGAATGTGTCTATTGAAAACATCGAAAACCAAACTCTGCAGTTAACTTCTTGAGAATACAGGGGGTGCTGTTTTTGCATTAGCATAATTTCCTCTACAGATTAAACTGCCTCTTATTCAATTATTGCTCTTACTATATGCATATAATTAATACCATTGGATAGAAAACAATCTATAGTTTCTAAAACCGTTTCAATTTTGTCTCTGAGTGAAACAGAAGTCATTTGACAGCACTTTCCCTGACCAAGAAGAAGATTGCAAGATGTGTATGCTCGCTTCAACGCTCTGCCTATATATGGTCACGCCACCTATGACCCGAAACACACTTCATTCGTCTTCCTCTGGGTGTCAAGAGAACGTCAGAGGAGAATTTTTTTGTTTATCTTGTACTGACGTGAAATAAGACCTATTTCTTTGGCGTGACCGACAACTTCCGGTTCTCTGAATCGCGCGATTTGTAGGTGCGATTGTCTACTGTTTTGCTGCCGTTACGGATGAAAACTATCTCCGTCTCGAAGTTTGTTTGATACATGTGACCATATCTTAATGTATGTTTTTTCAATATAGTTTAATCAGATTATTTAAATTTTTTCGGGAGTTTTGCCGTGTTCCGTTCTGTGACTTTTTTTTTTACTTTGGCCAGTCGACCAGTACATATGCTAAATGAAGAGGGAAAGTTGCCATTATGAATGGATTGAACGACTCATCAGGACTAAGGACACCTTGATCAACATTCTGATGAAAGATCAGCAATAGTAAGACCCAATTTACGATGTTATTTCATATATCTGTCGTGCATGTGAACTGGTCGGTGGCGCCCAGCTGGTTCTGGCTGGCGTGGCTATGCTAATTTAGCGCTACATTTTGTTTTCGCTATAAAACATTTAATAAATCAGAAATATTGTTTGGATTCACCAGATGTTGGGCTTTCAATATCTGTACGCTGTGTATTTTTTCTGAAATGTTTTAAGACAAGTAATTAGTTATATGACGTTGGTCTCTGTAATTGTTCTGGCTGCGTCGGCACTATTTCAGATTGCAGCTGCAATGTAGAACTGTGATTTATACCTGAAAAATTCACATTTTTCAAAAAAAAACTATGCTATACCATAAATATGTTATCAGACTGTCATCTTATGAAGTTGTTTCTTGGTTAGTGGCTATATATATTTTTATTTAGTCGAATTAGTGATAGCTACTGACGCAGGAAAAAACTGTTGGAGTAAAAAAATTGTGTCTTTTGCTAACGTGTTTAGCTAATAGATTTACATATTGTGTCTTCCCTGTAAAACATTATAAAAATCTGAAATGTTGGCTTTATTCACAGGATCTGTATCTTTCATTAGGTGTCTTGGACTTGTGATTTAATGATATTTAGATACTACTATTTAATTGTGACGCTATGCTAGCGATGCTAATCAGTGTGGGGGGGGGGGGTGCTCCCGGACCCGGGGTAGGTGCTCGGTAGAGGTTAATATCGCAGAAGGCAATCTGAAAAAAAAAGAGAATCTAGAGCTTCTGTTTAGCTTGTGTTCTTGTCGCTATGTGTGTTCCTAGTATGTAACTTGCAGCGCTGTTCATAGCGTGTTGGAGTAGAGTTTAAATGATTGTGGATGTGGAGAAGAGAACCAAAGAGACAGGGTGGAGGATGATGGGGGGATGAGAGAAAGTGACAGATAAAGAGAACGTTTTCATCTTTAATAAGGAGCAAGAGAGATGTGAACATACGCAGTCCTGCTTTGCTGTAGATGGGTGTGGTGGTGGAGGTAGCACTGAGCAGCGGGTCCGACAAGGGATCCAGGAAGCTGGCGCTGGGGATTATGGTCTCTGCATGGGCCCCTGGGCTCTCCTCACAGAGCCCCGTGGTCACCAGGCCTGCCTGACTGCTCTGCTTGCACTTGTCCAGCAGCTCCTCACAGAGCCCCGTGGTCACCAGGCCTGCCTGCCTGCTCTGCTTGCTCTTGTCCAGCAGCCCCTTCCCGAAGAAGGCCTCCTGGTAACATACCACACAAACACACGGTCAATGAAATACAGAAAACAGAGAGAACACATACAGAAACACAACATAATTATCTTTCAACAACAACAAAAAAGAAACAATTGTCTCCGTGTCAGAAGGTGGGATCAAGTTATGAATTCTAGATTTGAATTGAAATGAAAATGAATAAGGATTTATTTCATTATTACTCAATTCAAACACAGTATTTGAAATTAAAATGTGTGCTGAACACTAATGAACCAAAGTCATATCGGGCTATGCTACTGCTAACCCACTGGTTTCCATTAGACTCAGGACTCCCCGCTAATTTTCTGAGTTGGAGTGGGAATAGCAGACTGAAGTTAGACACTAGGTGGCGGGGACTAAAACCTATAGTGGTTCCCTGGAGATCTAAGCTGCTGTTACAGAGTTCCCCAGAGGAGGAACGGTCCAGACTCCAGTATGGCAGCGCTCTATAGGCGCTCTATAGGCCCCAGGGTTATCCAGACTCCAGGGTTACCCAGACGCATACAGAAAGTGTGAGGAGTGTACAGTGGAAGCATTCACCAGGGTTGTAATGCGACAGCGACATGGCTACAGAGTTGCATGAATACTCTCTCTAGAGAGAGGAGCCCAGTTACATAGGAACTGAGAAACACAGCCATATCAAGATGCACCAAGTCAACTCATAGGTCCACAAAAAGAGAAAGTTGACTCGAAACACAAGAATCACTGATAACAATCACCTGCACATACTAGTGTTGCACAGTATACAGAAACTTCTGTACTTTTTCGATACTAGAACATGAAAAACATTTCGATACTAGAATTTTTGTTACTTTCAGTTCTTCTTTTAAATGTGTCTCACGTCATATATGGATCGAGATATGGATTTGACACGCAAAGACCCAAACGGCGTTCCATAGAAATCCTGGTTGAGAATGAAACGACTGAACAACAAAACAGCACAACAAGTAAGTGAAAGAAATAGGTTTTTGATTATGTTTAACTGGTAAATGGGGACATACGTAAATGCCAACAAATTAACTGTTTGACCAGTGTGGTGTGTGCGTAACCTTTATTTAATAATACATGGGAGGACATATAGCACTTTTCAGGGACCCGAAGTCGCTTTACAATTGTAGAAATGTAAAGAAAAACAAAACATCAGAGTAAACAAAATCATGAATAAAGAGAGTGGTGGTCTCAAAGAAGGGAAACAGTGTGATGTATCAGTGGACGGGGAGGGATTTGGATACCAACCCGGTTTAGGGTAAGGGGTGGGATTGGGTGGTGCTCAGATTGAGAGGAGTGTCTTAGAAGTGTATTTCTTTGCTTGTGTGTGTGTGTGTGTGTGGGGGGGGGGGGGGGGGTTGTCAAAGAGTTGGGGCTTTAGGAGGGACTAAAATATTGTGATGACTCTGTTACGGATGCCCGGAGAGAGGGAGTCCCAGAGCCTAGGAGCAACCCTGGAGAAGGTCCTGTCACAGAAGCTCTGAAGCTTGGACCTGGGGATGACGAGGTGGCCTACTGTGATGGAACGGAGTGCGCGTGTGGGGTGCTAGGGGAGAAGGTCTGAGAGGTAAGGGGGGCCAAGGTGGTGAAGGGCGTTGTACAGTGTTAGGTAGTGTTAGTGTTTTGTCAAATCTAGCAGCCGTAGGAATCAATGTGTCTTGGATAGGATGTGATCCTGCACTCACTATAAACCAATAGAACTCAAAGGCCCTAATAAACCCACACTCACCCAGAGACAAGGGTACATACAACCACACCGAGAGCCTGAACACAGCGACACATCACCTGCAAGGCTGGTTGGGTTGCTATGTGTTTAAGTAAGTCAACTGCACTTCCAACACGTTTAACTGCTCAAAAACTATCGATGTGAATGCTCCCCGCTGTGGTAAAACATTAAAAGCCTAATGCGCCGGGTATTTAAATAATTGATTAAAGTCATTTCTCTGGTGAGGACCTTTAGGTTTAATTTTTGAAGCGCAGCGTACAAGAAAGCCTACAGTGACAGCTGGTGCTCTTAACACATGGTTGCCCCCACAAATGCTGAGCATACTGGGTCATTTAAAGGCGTGGCATGGCACAGAGAGGGCAACATCTCTCCAAGACGCCATTTAAACGCCGAGGAATTTTTGGTAAATCATGAAGGTAATACATCTTAGAAGGGGGCAGCATACTACTTATGCTGGTGGGGAAATAAAGTTGCTACTACTAAGTGCTTGTCAGGTGTCCTATAGAATATTAACAATTCTAATGTGGTACAGAACACAATTAAAGGCCCAGTGCAGACAAAAACATGATTTTCCTGTGTTTAATATACACTGAACACCTTCCTAATATTGAGCTGCACCCCCTTTTGTCCTCAGAACAGCCTAAAGCGTTCCACAGGGATGCTGGCCCATGTTGACTCCAATGCGTCCCACAGTTTTGTCAAGTTGACTGTCCTTTGGATGGTGAACCATTCTTGATGCACTCGGGCAAGTGTTGAGCGTGACAAATCCAGCAGTGTTATAGTTCTTGACACTCAAACTAGTACACTTGGCACCTACTACCATATCAAAGGTACTTTCGTCTTGCCTATTCACCATCTGAATGGCACACATACACAATCCTTGTCTGAATTGTCTCAAGGCTTAAAAATACTTCTAACCTGTCTCCTCCCCTTCATCTACACTGATTGAAGTGGATTTTACAGCTGACATCAATAAGGGATAATGGCTTTCACCTGGTCTATGTCATGGAAAGAGCAGGTGCTCCTAATGTTTTGTACACAGTATGAGGTTGGAATAAAACTGTCCATTTGTGAAAATTATGCTAATGCCCTTTTAGTGTAAGAGCTATTTGAAAAGACAGGCTGAAAGTTCAGCCTGTTTTAGTGGGATGGAGTTTTGGCCTGCCTGGTGACATCACCAGGTGGTAAATTAGTTAATAGACCAATATGAGAGTTCCAAACCTATCTGCCAATAACAGCTAGTTTTCAGTTTCCCCTCCCCACTCAGACCACTCCCAGACAGTCCAAGCAAAATGAGAGCTTGAGAAATTGTTCTTGCTAAGAAGCTATTTTTGTTTCTTTATCATTTTAATTGAAAACAATCAGAGTAAGGTACATAATTGTGATTTGATATTGAGATAAAAACGTCTACATTGGGCGGACATCATGTAGCCACACTAGCACCTTTGTGCTGATTGGATGACTTCATGCATACTTCACCGGTGACCTTTTCCTATAAATAGCTTTATAAGACAGTGTATGTATGATAAGATCATTAAAATGAACGTTGTAGACCAAAACTGATATCATTAGTGTACATGAGACTGAAAGTCACCTGCAGGTATGAAGGAAACTCCTCTTCCAGTTTGGTTTTCTTTTTGCGGTATCTTTTCTTGACTTTCTCCTGACATTCAGGCACCGGTGGGGTCTCCTCCACTGGAGTACTCTCTGTCTCGTTCCACCCTGCAACACACCGACAGGAGGTCACAACCTCAAAGTAACATTCTGGGACCCCACTTCTTACTGGGTTAAGTGATTGTTTCTGCGTGGAGTGCCAGATGGGTGGGATTTGCACTTTTGGGACAGTTCCATTGACCTTACCCTCCTCTTTGCACATTGGGTTCTCAGGTAACGACCACGTCGAGTCTTTCCTGGATAGGGATCGTTTGGCTATTCCTTGTCCCGTCCTGCTTCTCTGGCGGACCATAAACCCTCCAATACCTGGCCGGGAGACACAGGGGAGGAGAGATGAGACAGTGTTCAGCAGCAGAATAAAATACTTGATTAATGTTGCCGGGGCTCTAATTTTGTCAAACATGAGAGGAGGGTCTGACAGTCCAATCCTTGACATTAATCTTCATTATTCAGTGACCTATGCGCACAGAGCCTGAGGGTTGTGGGGAGGAGGGGGTTGTTTGGGTCAGAGAGAAACTATCATTGTGTGTTGAACAGAGGGAAAGAGCATGAGTGTGTGTGACAGAGAGAAGAGTGAGTGTGTGTGAGAGAGTGTTTGGGAAACTCATCTCCTAGCCACTAGACGAGTGAGAGAACAATAGTTTTTTTCTGGATAAAATTGGGGCCTCCGTTTTAAAGCTCATTTCCTCATGTGATACAGATAACATTTAGCAGTTTCAAAGCAAAATGCCTGCAATTATACATTTTGCCATGAGGCTGAGTTTTTCTTCTTCCAGTTTTAAAGCAGATTTCATGCAAACCTACACATTTTGCCATAGCTTATGCTATCTGATTGACTCATAACAAAATCATTGGGGGCCCCATGCCATAAAAATACTCCTGAATGCATAATTTTTGTAATTTTAGAATCTGCTATTTAAATATATAGGTCCATTATCTTTTCTAGATACCTTATATCTGGTTTTAGACATCAAATTTTACACTGACACTCTTTTATTTTACTGTTTGGACATAGGCAGCTCGAAAAAAAGACTTAGGCGGCCCACCCAATACTGGAGAGATAGAGAAAGGGAGAATTTCAGGTGAGCCTATTTCTGGATAGCTTGGGTATTGAGAGAAAAGCCCCTTTGGTCTGAAAGCAGACAGGCAGAGCTTTCCAGCGTTCCTTAAGCTGCCTCAGAGCAAGAGGGGAGACTTCAGATGATTTATGTGTTTGGACATGAGAGGAAACAGCCGTTTGAGATCAGAGTACCCAGGGTACCAACCCTCTAAAAAAGATCCTACTCTGAGAACATTCCATGGCAGGGCTTTTTCTGTCATTGAAAACATTGGGCGGGCCGCGTTATCGTTTTTTCTGCCCGCTAAAAAAAAAAAAAAAAAAATGTAATTTATATATAGAGTACCAGTCAAAAGTTTGGACACACCTACTCATTCAAGGGTTTATATTTTAACTATTTTATGCATTGTAGAATAATAGTGAAGACATCAAAACAGCATGGCTACCACAGCATTCTGCAGCGATAAGCCATCCCATCTGGTTTGCACTTAGTGGGACTAGCATTTGTTTTTCAACAGGACAATGACCCAACACACCTCCAGGCTGTGTAAGGGCTATTTGACCAACAAGGAGAGTGATGGAGTGCTGCATCAGACGACCTGGCCTCCACAATCCCCCGACCTCAACCCAATTGAGATGGTTTGGGATGAGTTGGTCCGCAGAGTGAAGGAAAAGCAGCCAACAAGTGCTCAGCATGTGTGAACTCCTTCAAGACTGTTGAAAAAGCATTCCAGGTGAAGCTGGTTGAGAGAATGCCAAGAGTGTGCAAAGCTGTCATCAAGGCAAAGGGTGGCTACCTTGGTTACTACGTGATTGCGTATGTGTTATTTCATAGTTTATGTCTTCACTAGTTTATGTCTCTAGACCGTGAAGATGGGGGCCTCTAAAATGTTCTCTCAAAATAAGCTGTGTCGACAGGCTGACTGCACCCATTACCACGCCCACCACCTAAGCCCCTTTTTGATCAAGGAAAAAACCCTGAATGGAGAAACAACTGTGCCTAAATGAAGGAACACGAAGATATGGGATTCTATTAGCACTAGTTAAAAATAGCCAAATTACAAAACATACAACATCCTTTAAAAATTGCGAGCTTACGCCGCGGGACTTAGAGGTACCCACAGCGTCACGGCTTCATTGCTCCAGACCACCGCAAGGTGTCATTTTAAGATCATTATAACCATGAATAATTTTGCAATGAGGTCTTGTAACAATCATACACGATCTAGGTTCAAAATAGCCAAAATACAAACATTATTTAAAACCGAGTCATAAAGCCACAGTATACGTACACATAATTTCAAATCAAATTTTATGTCACATACACATGGTTAGCAGATGTTAATGCGAGTGTAGCGAAATGCTTGTACTTCTGGTTCCGACCAAGCAGTAAAATATAACAAGTAATCTAACAATTTCAGAACGACCACCTTATACACACAAATGTAAAGGAATGAATAAGAATATGTACAAAAAGATATATAAATGAGCGATGGCCGAACGGCATAGGCAAGATGCAGTAGATGGTATAGAGTACAGTATATACATATGAGATGAGTAATGTAGGGTATGTAAACATTATATAAAGTGGCATTGTTTAAAGTGACTAGTGATACATTTATTTCATCCAATTTTTCATTATTAAAGTGGCTGGAGTTGTCAGTATGTTGGCAGCAGCCACTCAATGTTAGTGATGGCTGTTTAACAGTCTGATGGCCTTGAGACAGAAGCTGTTTTTCAGTCTCTCGGTCCCTGCTTTGATGCACCTGTACTGACCTCGCCTTCTGGATGATAGTGGGGTGAACAGGCAGTGGCTCGGGTGGTTGTTGTCCTTGATGATCTTTTTGGCCTTCCTGTGACATCGGGTGGTGTAGGTGTCCTGGAGGGCAGGTAGTTTGTCCCCGGTGATGCGTTGTGCAGACCTCACTACCCTCTGGAGAGCCTTACGGTTGTGGGCGGAGCAGTTGCCGTACCAGGCGGTGATACAGCCTGACAGGATGCTCTCGATTGTACATCTGTAAAAGTTTGTGAGTGTTTTTGGTGACAAGCCGAATTTCTTCAGCCTCCTGAGGTTGAAGAGGCGCTGCTGCGCCTTCTTCACCACGTTGTCTGTGTGGGTGGACCATTTCAATTTGTCCATGATGTGTACGCCGAGGAACTTAAAACTTTCCACCTCTCCACTACTGTCCCGTCAATATGGATAGGGGGCTGCTCCCTCTGCTGTTTCCTGAAGTCCCCGATCATCTCCTTTGTTTTGTTGACATTGAGTGAGAGGTTATTTTCCTGACACCACACTCCGAGGGCCCTCACCTCCTCCTTGTAGGCTGTCTCGTCGTTGTTGGTAATCAAGCCTACCACTGTAGTGTCGTCTGCAAACTTGATGATTGAGTTGGAGATGTGCATGGCCACGCAGTCATGGGTGAACAGGGAGTACAGGAGAGGGCTGAGAAGATGTTTCCTAAACTCACCACCTGGGGGCGGCCCGTCAGGAAGTCCAGGACCCAGTTGCACAGGGCAGGGTCGAGACCCAGAGTCTAGTCGAGACCCAGGGTCTGGGCGATAGTCATTTAGCTTACCTTAGCTTTCTTGGGAACAGGAACAATGGTGGCCCTCTTGAAGCATATGGGAACAGCAGACTGGGATAAGGATTGATTGAATATGTCCATAAACACACCAGCCAGCTGGTCTGCGCATGCTCTGAGGATGCGGCTGGTGATGCAGTCTGGGCTGGCAGCCTTGCGAGAGTTAACATGTTTAAATGTTTTACTCACGTTGGCTGCAGTGAAGGAGAACCCGCAGGTTAGGGTAGCAGGCCGTGTCAATTGCACTGTATTGTCCTCAAAGCGAGCAAAGAAGTTGTTTAATTTGTCTGGGAGCAAGACATCGTGGTCAAGCTGTGTGTTGTCATTTTAACTTCCAGTTTCCAAGATAATATTTCTTTATGCACTGCTGCTGCTCAATTGTAGGTAAGTGAAACTTACCTGATAATGATGCATAAAAAAAACATTACGTTTTACGTTACATTTTATTTTCATTAACTTATCTTAATACGTTTGTGCTCTGGTATTGTGCATGGCAGACCATGCACAAGCTCCACCACAGTCTGGACCTTCACTTCCTGATCACACCAAGTTTTCCCCCCGACTGGTGCTTTGGCCTCGTCAAGCAGTGCTTCAGAAAGACCAGAGTGAACACGTTGTCTGAGACTGCTGGTGTTGTGAAGGACAGCACTGTGACAGGTGTCAACATCCCACAGCTGGTTGGACTGGAGGATAGTATGGTGCTGGTGGAAAGCTATGGTTGGCAACAACACCTGCCACAGTTCAAGCAGTACCAGCACTTCAGGTGAATATTATTTTCATTGCATTGTACGAGGTTGTTCTTATCTAAACTTGGGAGGTGAATTGATACTGTGCAAGGTTGTAATGTCTTCTCATTTTTTGTTGTTGTTATTTCCCGGTTTTACAGCTTCTATGCTCTGGAGCCTGGTGTTGTCGAGGAGGGGTCGGACTCAGTCGGGACCAGGTTTCAGGTTTCAACACTGACATCCTTCCTCCCATAGACGGTCTGCTTGTTCAAACACCACCTGGACTGGACACAGCTATACAAACGTATGTTTTTGAGATAATCATGGAGTTTTGACGAACAGGCTATGGACATCAATGCCCAGCACCAAAGTCAAGGGCAGTACAGAAACAGGTTCTTCAAATATAGATTCCCTTGTCCATGCATGGTTCAGACAGGCCAGTCATCAACACTATCTGCAATAACTCTATTCAAATGACTCTCTCCTAACACACACACCAAACGTTGCTGCTGCTATTTAAAAAATAATTATCCTGCTCCTCAGCCACTTCACCCCTGATTGTATGCATATAATTACCTCATCTATCACTGATTTCGTACATTTTATTTATATTGACAATCTATTTCTGATATTGCTACAATGCAAGTAACCATTTGTCTGTATCGTTTACACCTTCTGTAGAGACCCATCCACTTGGCAAGATGTGGCTGGGAGTTATTGCATTTCTTTCACATGACCCATCGTTTTAGACAAGTTTGTCTTGGTAAGCGTCATCTAATATTCATAAAATATTTTTTATCTGGACACTTTCTGTTCACCTGGAATGTTTCCTTATTGTAGGCTACTACTTTTACCACTTTTAGTCTTAATCTTTTCTACACTACTCACTGTTTAGCACATGACCTCACATGTGACTCTTTAAAAAGAGATGGGTGGGGCTGGCTTAAGAGGGTGGGAACATGCTGAATGAGTGGAGACAAAGGAGAGCTCTCCAGTAGGTACCAAAACATTCAAAGGCCAACTCAAAAGTGAGTTGACAAGTTTATCAACTTTCAAAGCAGAATTACTTTCCCATTGTTCCACAACTGTAGTGTATGATGTACCATTTTCTAGCTCTGTGTCTCTACTTTTATCCAGTGTAAAAAAAACAATTTCAAATTTTGCTACATAAGACCGATTTGAGCCAGTCGGTCACATATGGGTGATTGTTAATGGGACAATTGAGAAAATGTATTGCGATATGGATTTTTGTCCATATCACCCAACTCTACTGGTATGTTATTTGTGAGAATGTCTGCAGCCAGTTGCCTCTCTCTGTTCACCAGAGCAGGGTAGAATAAAGTGACGGTTCATAACAAGTGACCTGGCATACAGGAGAGACACGCCGTCGTCTCCACCCCATCCATCTCTCCTCCCGCCCCGCCTCCCTGTCAGACCCAGCTACTTGACATGGGCGAGTGTGTGTGGCTCTCTCTGCCAGACATACACATACACAGGCAAACACATATACCACACATGCACAGACAAACACTTATACCGACATTCACATCTAAGGGAAATGTGCAGACACACAAGTCTTTAATGTTTGGTTAATCAAACGCTAAAGCACAGGACATTTTGAAGGCACTTCATTCTAGGGCCGTTTTATCCTTGGATATTGTGTGTGCGTTCCTGCACGTGTTTGCCTGTGTACTGTAGAGGAGGCCGCTGAGGGGAGGACGGCTAATAATAATGGCTGGAACGGAGCAAATGGAATGGCATCAAACCATGTGTTTGATATCATTCCTCTAATTCTGCTCCAGACATTACCACGGGCCCGTCCTCCCCCATTAAGTAGTCACCAACCTCCTGTGGTGTACTGATAAATAGCTAATCAAATGACTACTTGGACTACCTGCATTGACCATTTTTTGCACCAACTCTAGCACTGACTCTGCACACACACTGGAATGTACCCACACACTCAAACATACAGTGCCTTCAGAAAGTATTCATACCCCTTGACTTACTCCACATGTTGTTGTGTTACAGCCAGAATTCAAAATTGACACACACAATAACCCATAACGACAAAGTGAAAACATATTTTTAGAAACCTTCGCAACTTCAGTGAAAATGAAATACAGAAATATCAAATTTACATAAGTATTCACACCCCACATGTTAGAATCAACTTTGGCAGCGATTACAGAGGTTTGCCCAACATATTTGCCCATTATTCTTATAAAATTCTTAAAGGTCAAATTGGTTGTTGATCATTGCTAGACAACCATTTTCAAGTCTTGCCATAGATTTAAGCGGATTTAAGACTAAACTGTAACTCGGCCACTCAGGAACAGTCACCGTCTTCTAGGTAAGCAACTCCAGCGAAGATTTGGCCTTGTGATTTAGGTTATTGTCCTGCTGAATTCTTCTTCCAGTGTCTGGTGGAAAGCAGACAACCAGATTTTCCTCTAGAATTTTGCCTGTGCTTACGTTTCTTTTTTACCCTGAAAAACTCCCTAGTCCTTAACGATTACAAGCATACCCATAACATGATGCAGTCACCACTATGCTTGAAAATATGGAGAGTGTTACTCAGTAATGTTATCTATTAGATTTACCCCAAACATAACACTTGGTATTCAGGATAAAAAGTGAATTGCTTCACCACATTTTTTTGTGTGAAATTATTGCTTTAGTGCTTTGTTGCAAACAGGATGCATGTTTTGGAATATTTTTATTCTGTACAGGTTTCCTTCTTTTCACTTGTCAATTAGGTAGGTATTGTGGAGGAACTACAATGTTGTTGATCCATCCACAGTTTTCTACGATCACACCCATTAAACTCTAACTGGTTTAAAGTCACCATTGAGCTCATGGTGAAATCCCTGAGCAGTTTCCTTCCTCTCCGGCAACTAATTTCGGAAAGATGCCTGTATCTAAGTAGTGACTGGATGTATTGATACACCATCCAAAGTATAATGAATAACTTCACTATGCTCAAAGGGATATTCAATGTCTGCTTTTTTTACCCATCTACCAATTGTTGTCCTTTGCGAGGCATTGGAAAACCTCCCTGGTCTTTGTGGTTGAATCTTTGTTAGAAATTCACTTCTCGACTGAGGGACCTTACAGAGAATTGTATGTGTGTGGTACAGAGATGAGGTAGTCATTCAAAAATCATGTTAAACACTATTATTGCACACAGAGTAAGTCCATGCAACTTATTATGTGACTTGATAGGCAACATTTTACTACTGAACTTCCGTAGGCTTATAATTTTGTTTTATTAATTTGGTAAAAAAACTATTTAAAAAACATAATTCCATTAATGTCATTACGGGGTACTGTGTGTAGGCCTGTGACAAAATATCTCAATATAATCCATTTTAAATTCAGGCTGTAACAAAATGTGGAAAAAGTCAAGGGGTGTGAAAACTTTCTGAAGGCACTGTACTTACACTGACATCCCAGCACGCACACTCATACACTGCTTCTACTATCTATCCTGTTGCCTAATCACTTTACCCCTATCTACAGTCTCTAGCCATGTTACTGCCTGGTACTCCCGGTATATAGCCATGTTACTACTACTCCCAGTATATAGCCATGTTACTGCCTGTATCTAGCCATGTTACTGCCTGGTACTCCCGGTATATAGCCATGTTACTCCTACTCCCAGTATATAGCCATGTTACTGCCTGTATCTAGCCATGTTACTGCCTGGTACTCCCGGTATATAGCCATGTTACTACTACTCCCGGTATATAGCCATGTTACTGCCTGTATATAGCCATGTTATTGCCTGTATATAGCCATGTTATTGCCTGTATATAGCCATGTTACTACCTGGTACTCCCGGTATATAGCCATGTTACTGCCTGGTACATAGCCATGCTACTATCTGGTACTCCCGGTAAATAGCCATGTTACTACCTGGTACTCCCGGTATATAGCCATGTTACTTTTACTCGTTCTTGTTATTCACTGTGTATTTATTCCTCATGCCAAAATTTATATTTTGTATTTTAGTTTATCTTATCTTGAACTCTGTTGGACCATCAGTAGTCATTTCACTGTTAGTCTACACCTGTTGTTTAACAAGCATATGAGGAATAAAATGTGATTTGTACTGTGTGCCTGTGTACTGTGGTGTGTGTGTGTGTGCAACACATTGTGATTGTGACACACAACACATTGTGACAACTTCAACCAGAGAGAACAATATCACAGTAGCCGTGGCTGGAAATGGACAAGAACAGTGTTCCACCAAGCGAGCAGAATTGGGTCCGGTGTACTTTATTACTGCGATAAATTCTTTAAGTCCACACAAGATAACAAGCATAGCGTGCAGTTCACTAAAAGATAAGGAAGCGATGTCTAGCGGGAAGAAAATCCACTAGCCAGGGATGTGGCCTACTGCTGTGAAACACTTCAGAGGAACTATTTTCTTTTTTTAAAGATAGGCAAATTAAAAAGTCCTATATAAAAATACAATTTCCGGGTGTTTTTTTTAAGGAGATTATTCCTTTGAGTATATGAGTCAATGTTATTTTTCCGGAGCCCTCTTTCCAGAGCTTTAAAGGCCCACTCCATAATAAAAAAAGAACTATAAAAAAAGCTGAGGGACGGCTGTAAATATCACACAGTGAGCCTTAAGAGAACAGTGCACTGTCCAGCGGAGCTGTCCTCTCAGATAAGTCTTCTCCCTCTATCCCTCGCTCTACCACAATCCTTTCTCCCTTCCTGCATCCCTCTCTCTCCCTCTCTCCTTCTCCAGCCGCCATCCACCACTCTCCTTCCCGCTCTCTCTACCTGTCCATTCATCCCTATCAACATCCTCTTTCCATCTCCCATAAGTCTGCTCCCACCTTCCTTATCGCTCCCTTCATACCTCCATCTCTCTCTCCATCCAGCCATCTACCCCCCCTTCCTACCACAATCATCCACCACTCTCCTTCCCGCTCTCCCCTGGTTCATTCATCCCTATCACAATCCTCTTTCTATCTCCCGTAAATCTGCTCCACATCCCTCTACCCCCCTCTCTCTCCATCCCTCTACCCCCCCTCTCTCCATCCCTCTACCCCCCCTCTCTCCATCCCTCTACCCCCCCTCTCTCCATCCCTCTACCCCCCCTCTCTCCATCCCTCTACCCCCCCTCTCTCCATCCCTCTACCCCCCCTCTCTCCATCCCGCTACCCCCCTCCTCTCCATCCCGCTACCCCCCTCTCTCTCTCCATCCATCCCTCTCTCTCCATCCATCCCTCTACCTACCACAATCATCCACCACTCTTCCCTGTCCATTAACCCCTATCAACATCCCCTCTCCCATCTTCTCTTTTCTCCTATGATGCTACACATAAGATGTTCCTAAGAGCTGCTATAAAATCAGCTTCATCTGAGCCATAACCCACTTGAGACAAAACTGACCCAAGGTCTATGCTGACCTGTGCTGACCTATGGAAGAGAGGAGGTCAGAGACCTGGCCGGGTGGTGCCAGAATAACAACCTATCCCTCAACATAACCAAGACTAAGGAGATGATTGTGGACAACAGGAAACAGGAAAAGGAGGACCGAGCACGCCCCCATTCTCATCGGCGAGGCTGTAGTGGAGCAGGTTGAGAGCTTCAAGTTCCTTGGTGTCCACATCACCAACAAACTAGAATGGTCCAAACACACCAAGACAGCTGTAGAGGGCACGACAAAGCCTATTCCCCCTCAGGAAACTAAAAAGATTTGGCATGGGTCCTCAGATCCTCAAAAGGTTCTACAGCTGCAACATCGAGAGCATCCTGACTGGTTGCATCACTGCCTGGTACGGCAATTGCTGAGCCTCCGACCGCAAGGCACGACAGAGTCACTTTAACTATACATTCATGTACATACTACCTCAATTAACCCGACTAACCGGTGCCCCGCACATTGGCTGCCCGCATTGTGTCCCGCCATCCCCTCTTTTACGCTACTGCTACTCTGTTTATGATACATGCATAGTCACTTTAACCATATCTACATGTACATACTACCTCAATTAGCCCGATTAACCTGTATATAGCCTCGCTACTGTTATAGCCTCGCTACTGTTATTATTCACTGTCTTTTTACTGTTGTTTTTTTAATTTCATTATCTATTGTTCACCTAATACCTTTTCTGTTTACTTAAAAATTGCACTGTTGGTTAGGGCATGGTTAGGGCACCTGTTGTATTTGGCGCACGTGACAAATAAACTTTGATTTGAACCAAAACTGACCCAAGGTCTGTGCTGACCAAAGGAAGGGGACCCTTCCATGCGTGTCGGTGTTCCTTACACTTTGTAATGATGCCTCATATGAACGGATTTGTTTTTCCAGACAGTTTTTGCTGTGCCATCTTTGAGCCAAAATACATGTACGTTTTTAACTCCCCAAATGTAAAAATGTTTTGAACTTTGAACCTACCGGGCCGGTACGGTTTCCTCTTCCTCTTCTTGTTGCCGTCGGTGTCTTCGGCACCCTTGGCGTCGTCGTCGACGGGCTCCCGTTCCGGGCTGGACTCAGACTTAACGTCACAGTACATCATGAGGTCCCCTTCCGGAACGGAACACAACCATGTCATCAAACCCAGGACCAAACCAGAACCATGTCACCAAACCCAGGACTACAGATCGAGATCTTGTTCATTAGGACACGCAATCGAAAACAGTTTTTGAAATGGAAAAATAAAATACTCTATTGTATGCATTTGGTGCTTAATGAACATGACACGACCCTGCACATACTTCATGTGACCCACAAAAAGCACAAAGTATCTTCCATGGAAGGTCTGCCATCTTGGTGGGCCTGGTGTCCGAGTAAGACCTCTGGAAGAGGCAGTTCATTAAATGGTGGAATTCAAAATGAGCCACAGACCATTTTAGCGTTAATTGCTCATCATTAGCCCTTGCTTGCACTCAGAGCAGAGTTCTGACAGATGGGCTGTGGATTAATTCCGTTAGCCCTGGCCAGCATCCTCATCACCAAAATGCCAATTCAGGTATAATTTGCTGACTGCTGTTTTCAAAGACTTCTCTCTGTCAGACTCATTACAAGCCTGCTCTCCTTTCCCTGCTTCACTTTTCCCAAATAGGTTCCACTGAGGTAGGAACGTTTTTTCTTTTTTTTCCTGTGCCTCTACATTTTGAGATGATTGAAATGTTGCTTCCTGGCAAACATACGCTCTTTCTTTTGACCGTTCTGATTAAAAAGCAACGAGGAAAGGATTTATGCCCCCCCCCCCGTCATACCAAGAAAATGTAACTGAAATCTCTATCCTCAGAAAATAGCCCAGACATTCCAGTGCTGGCCAATGTGAATGGCCATCAAACTCCAATGTCTGCATCTTCTCATCCCAGTTCAAACATATTAATCGACATAACATTTTCAATGAAAACACAAATTGATTATTAGACTTCTCAGAAAGGGGGGGGGTTATTTGAGCAAGACATCCTCTTTCTTTCTTCTCGTACATTTTTTGACGGATTGGAGCCCCCGGACCCATCAAGGTGGGGCACATGCAGCCAACCATTCGTGAAACCCTAGAAGTCTTTACCTCGATTGTTGTCCATGTACCCGTCCTGGGACAGCTCTAAGTAGTGGGGGTCCAGTGGAGTCTGGAGCACAGCTACACTGTTCTGATTTATGATCTTCAGCTTGAGCTTGGGTTTGGGTCGCCTGTTCTGTCCTCGGCGGGTCGACGAAGAGGGCACCACCAGGCTCTGCAGCTGGCACATGCCCGACTCTGTCAGACACACCCCATCCTGGGTGTATGTCTTCTGATTGGCTAAAGGGAGGTTTAAGGGTTTCATCAACATTAGACAATGACTGTAAAACTAGCAGCAACTTAGCTCGAGGACTTTGAGTACACTAAACATGAAGTATATTAAGTATTGTGAACTAAATTCTGAAGACCACTTACACATCTAGAACCATATACAGTGGGGCAAAAAAGTATTTAGTCAGCCACCAATTGTGCAAGTTCTCCCACTTAAAAAGATGAGAGGCCTGTAACTTTCATCATAGGTATACTTCAACTATGACAGACAAAATGAGAAGAAAAAAATCCAGAAAATCACATTGTAGGATTTCTAATGAATTTATTTGCAAATTATGGTGGAAAATAAGTATTTGGTCAATAACAAAAGTATCTCAATACTTTGTTATATACCCTTTGTTGGCAATGACAGAGGTCAAACGTTTTCTGTAAGTCTTCACAAGGTTTTCACACACTGTTGCTGGTATTTTGGCCCATTCCTCCATGCAGATCTCCTCTATAGCAGTGATGTTTTGGGGCTGTTGCTGGGCAACACGGACTTTCAATTCCCTCCAAAGATTTTCTATGGGGTTGAGATCTGGAGACTGCCTAGGCCACTCCAGGACCTTCAAATGCTTCTTACGAAGCCACTCCTTCGTTGCCCGGGCGGTGTGTTTGGGATCATTGTCATGCTGAAAGACCCAGCCACGTTTCATCTTCAATGCCCTTGCTGATGGAAGGAGGTTTTCACTCAAAATCTCACGATACATGGCCCCATTCATTCTTTCCTTTACACGGATCAGTCGTCCTGGTCCATTTGCAGAAAAACAGCCCCAAAGCATGATGTTTCACCCCCATGCTTCACAGTAGGTATGGTGTTCTTTGGATGCAACTCAGCATTCTTTGTCCTCCAAACACGACGAGTTGAGTTTTTACCAAAAAGTTATATTTTGGTTTCATCTGACCATATGACATTCTCCCAATCTTCTTCTGGATCATCCAAATACTCTCTAGCAAACTTCAGACGGGCCTGGACATGTACTGGCTTAAGCAGGGGGACACGTCTGGCACTGGAGGATTTGAGTCCCTGGCGGCGTAGTGTGTTACTGATGGTAGGCTTTGTTACTTTGGTCCCAGCTCTCTGCAGGTCATTCACTAGGTCCCCCCGTGTGGTTCTGGGATTTTTGCTCACCGTTCTTGTGATCATTTTGACCCCACGGGGTGAGATCTTGTGTGGAGCCCCAGATCGAGGGAGATTATCAGTGGTCTTGTATGTCTTCCATTTCCTAATAATTGCTCCCACAGTTGATTTCTTCAAACCAAGCTGCTTACCTATTGCAGATTCAGTCTTCCCAGCCTGGTGCAGGTCTACAATTTTGTTTCTGGTGTCCTTTGACAGCTCTTTGGTCTTGGCCATAGTGGAGTTTGGAGTGTGACTGTTTGAGGTTGTGGACAGGTGTCTTTTATACTGATAACAAGTTCAAACAGGTGCCATTAATACAGGTAACGAGTAGAGGACAGAGGAGCCTCTTAAAGAAGAAGTTACAGGTCTGTGAGAGCCAGAAATCGTGCTTGTTTGTAGGTGACCAAATACTTATTTTCAACCATAATTTGCAAATAAATTCATTAAAAATCATACAATGTGATTTTCTGGATTTTTTCCCCTAATTTTGTCTGTCATAGTTGAAGTGTACCTATGATGAAAATTACAGGCCTCTCTCATCTTTTTAAGTGGGAGAACTTGCACAATTGGTGGCTGACTAAATACTTTCTTGCCCCACTGTATGTGTTTACCATATATATATATATTATTTTACAAATAGTGAAATAATCGTGTCCTCATACCGTGTCCTCATATTACGGTAGCAAGTCCATCTCTATCAACTACATTAGCAGAAAGTAATGATTCATTTGATTCACACCACCTCATAAACCGTGACTATTATCTGGGTTATATGGATCTGTAGATCTTGATTACCTTGCTCTCTTATTTTAGTCACCATCTGGGTCACCATCGGGGCCTCGCAGCCATCAGACAGGAGGGCTTTCATTTTGCCTGAAACGATGACATGAGAAATTTGCAAAATGTCACGACTCATTATTAATAGGATTTCGATTTAAAGACATTGAAGTCAAAAACAGCAGTGAACAGTGTTGCATTAGTAAATGCATCAAACAGGGAAAACCGGATCCAACTGCCGCCACAAAATGTAAAGAATAAACATCTAAATATGTTACTCAACTATTATTTAATTGAGAGTTCATTCAATAATTCCATCATTCAAATAAGGATGTCTATTTATCTCCCTACCTCCCCTTTTCCATCACTTCTCACTTTTGTCAGAGGTTAAATCTGTCCCCCATTTCAATCATTATCAGATAGAATGGATGAGTGAACAGGTTGCAGGTTGATATTTAATTCTAGCCATCTGCTGTTGTAATGAACAGCCCACATTTGTCTGAGCCTGGTCCCATTAACAGAATAGAGGATGCCTTTAGGCTAATTGAGAGGAGCTGGTTTAGTTCATTGAGATGAGCTTATGAACACTCTATATTACAGTACATTAAAAAAATATGCAAGTAGGATATATTAAGCATTATAAACTGGGTGGTTCGAGCCCTGAATGCTGATTGGCTGACAGCCGTGGTATATCAGACAATATATCACGGGTATGACAAAACATTTATTTTTACTGCTCTAATTATGTTGGTAACCAGTTTATAATAGCAATAAGGCATCTCAGGGGTTGTGGTATATGGCCAATATACCACGGCTAAGGGCTGTGTCCAGGCACTCTGCGATGTGTCATGCATTAGAACAGCCCTTAGCCGTGGTATATTGGCCATATACCACAAACCCCAGAGGTACCTTATTGCTTAATTATACAACAGGTGGGTCTAATCCACATTCCAGCCGGTGTCTATTCCACAAGTTACCACCGGCTAAATCTATGACGTTAAAATGCTTATTTATAGTACTCTGTTCCATCTCACTGCCCAATCCACTGTCTCATCAGCCCAGCCAGGATATTTATAAACTTGATCTCCACTATAAAAAGCATCTGGAAATTATCTCACATTTCTTTTAGACTAACATTTAGTTTTCAACAGTGGAGATTTGTATAAAAATTGCCGTCTGTCTTTCCGACATTTGCAACACTGTTTCAATATTCAAATTCCATGTCCAGCTGTCCCATAGTAATGAACATGTCGGGAGTCAGGATGAGACAAAGTGAGTTTCTCAGCCATTCGAAATCATGAATCAGCATCATTTTTATGGATATATAAAAATAAATGATAATAGAATACAGGTAAAATGAAGTACAGCTAGTTTGCCGTCTTTCCAGCTTCAGTTTGAAGTGATTGTGTTGGCTGTGTTGTTGGCTGTGTTGTTGGCTGTGTTGTTGGCTGGGTTGTTGGCTGGGTTGTTGGCTGGGTTGTTGGCTGGGTTGTTGGCTGGGCTGTTGGCTGGGCTGTTGGCTGGGCTGTTGGCTGGGCTGTTGGCTGGGCTGTTGGCTGGGCTGTTGGCTGGGTTGTTGGCTGGGTTGTTGGCTGGGTCGTTGGCTGGGTCGTTGGCTGGGTTGTTGGCTGGGTTGTTGGCTAGCTCCTCTCTAAACAACTAGTCATCAACTATCGTGCATAGGGGTCTATTTACAGCATCTTTCCAGGAAATCGATTCCCGTTTTTCATGCAGACCAACGCACATTTTATATATTTTTTTAAACCTTTATTTAACTAGGCAAGTCAGTTAAGAACAAATTCTTATTTACAATTACGGCCTACCCCGGCCAAACGCTGACGACGCTGGGCTAATTGTGCGCCGCCCTATGGGACTCCAATCCCAGCCGGATGTGATACAGCCTGCTTTAGACCACTGAGCCACTCGGGAACATCATATAGCCAACACCACATAACTATTTGTCAGGTCTTATCATACACATAGCTTTCACGGTGTGTGGGCTAGGTCTAGAGTCTTACCCTGTGAAGGCAGAGCGTGCAATCGACACATGGTGCAGTCAAAGCCATCATCCGCTGCATTCTCCACCTCCTCATCCGTGTTCAGGCCCTGGCAACATGCGTGGACCCACCTGAGGGGAAGGAGAAGAAAATCAGATACATTTACATATGCACTTTATGCCTGGACTTTATAAATGTGTAAGTAGTCACGCAGTACGAATACATACAAGTGTAAAAACACAGAGCCACAGGTGTACAAAGACACATAAAGAAGCACTTGCCTACACACAGACTCCGACATGCATTAACCCAGTTGCCACAGCAACCATACGTTCTGGCCCCTCAAGCCTTACGATAACTAAATTAAACCGTAGTAAATCTTTGGACTGTTGTCTTTGTCAAACTGAACACTGGATGCCAGCATGCCACGTCTACAGTGTTGCCAGGCCCTAGTGCCACGCAATCATGCTCGGGTGGCACCTGGCCTGGCAGAGAGAGCGCTGCTCACCTGTCACACTGGCGGCACTGCACGATGAGCTCGTCCTCACGGTAGCTGTGCATGCACACCGGGCAGGATGTCAGGCTGCCACAGGGGCCACACAGGGTGTAGTGGTTCTGCCAGTCACACCTCAGGCCAGGGGAGGTGGCACCGCACTGGGTACAGGAGACACACCTATGACAGGGGGAGAGAGGGTGGCTTGAGGGGACGAGATTCAGCAGGGGTGAAATACACACGACTCACAGTATATGTAGCATACATTCCAACACAGATGTGTCCAATGATAATGCACACACACAAATACTGTTCATCCAAACAAACCTGAGGGTAAACAGACACACACACCTAAGATAAACACTAAAATAACAGACTACAGTTACTGAAGTGTGTGTGTGTGGGTATGTGTGTGTGTATGTGTGTGTGTGTATGGATCATCCACCATGAAAAGAGCTGCCCTAAAAATAAATGTCACTAGCGTGGCTCCAAGGAAAGACCTGAATGAATGTGTCTCGCTGCAGTGTCAACAGAGCGTTGTTTGACTGGGGATTAGGGACTGGCGTTACACCTGATATGGGGGAAATCCCATAAAGCGCTGCTACAGAGCCGTGTGAGGGGAAGGGACCATACAGAAACGTAGATGAGAAGGTACATTATAGAGATGGAGCCATATCAACAGATAAAGGGAAAGAAGAGTGACAGACCAACAATAAAAACAAGTCATCTTCAGAAAATATTTGACATCATTGGTGCAGCCAGACAAGCTCTGACTGGCTGTGCTCCGTGAGTGACAGCAGTCACGGCATATACACACCACTTGCACTTCCAGCTGCCCTTGGGCACTGTCTGTAGGGGCGGGTCCAAGCAGTAGGTGTGGTAGCTGATGTCACAGTCGTCACATAGCAGCAGGCGGCCCGGGTCGCTGGCCTGGCCGCACGCCTCGCACACTGTGCACTCCAGACAGCGCCATCCTTTACTCAGCACCACCCGGGTGATCTGGTGGCACAGAGGGAAAAGGGCAGAGGTTAGGGGGGAGTTAAAGGGGCACGGCAGGGATAGGCCTCCCCTTTAAGCTTCATTTCAATAGAACATATTGACTAATGGTTGTGTGTTATATAGCAGGGGAATAATCCACACTAATTCCCAGCAGCACATCTTCCAGAAGACCTAATTGTCAGAGGGATGCACTGGTATTTATTAGCCATTATAAACTGGGTCTTTCGAGCCCTGAATGCTGATTGACTGAAAGCCGTGGTATATCAGACTCTATACCATGGGTATGAAAAAATATTTATTTTTACTGTTCTAATGAGTAATAAGGCACCTCTGGGGTTTGTAGTATATGGCCAATATACCACAACTAACGGGCTGTATCCAGGCACTCCGCGTTGCGTCGGACATAAGAACAGCCCTTAGCCGTGGTACATTGGCCATATAACACCCCCCTCCCCCCTCAGGCCTTATTGCTTAAATAAACCATGGGGGAGGGGGAGGATCAATTCAATTAGAGAAAGACCCTCCTCCCCCACTTCTCATCATGTGCTGAAAGCCAGACAAAAGATAGCATGGAATATCACATAACAAGCTGACGTTGGTCCAACGATATTTACTTGGATCGCCTAGCCAACCAGATTACATCCACTCCTGGACTAAAAAGCATGGTCAATGGATATCTCCATTAAAATGGCTTTTTAGTCAATGACTCTGGGTCAGGTATTTAGAGATTGCATAGTAAACAGTTACCCAATACCATGATCAAATTACTACTAAATGTATTATAGATTACTTCTATAGCAGGCCACCGTTTCCATTTGGAACTGGTAGACTGAAATGGCGGACACAAAATACTTATTCTTAACATGTTGTCAATAACAGATAAATGGTCCTTAAAATAGCCTCGTACATTCTATACGCGGCAACTCTACTGAATACATTGAGGAGTCAGAATAGGCATAAGGGACTGCATGCATATGGCGATCATAAAAGCAAAACAACTGCTTAACATACTATTGATTAATTGAAAAGGCTACGGTTCCAACTACAATGAACTATGACGCGGCTTGGAGTGGCGACTGGTTGAGGTGTTATTTGCAGGAACGACACCCTACAGTGCATTCGGAAAGTATTCAGACCCCCAGACTTTTTACACATTTTGGTAGGTTACAGCATTATTCTCAAATTGATTTAAATAGTTTTTTTCCCCTCATCAATCTACACACAATACCCCATAATGACAAAGCAAAATGAATGATGGCGGCCACTGTGTTCTTGTGGACCTTCAATGCTGCAGACATTTTTTGGTACCCTTCCCCAGATCTGTGCCTCGACACAATCCTGTCTCGGAGCTCCACGGACAATTCCTTCGATCTCATTAATTGGTTTTTGCTCTGACATGTACTGTCAACTGTGGGACAATATATAGACAGGTGTGTGCCCTTCCAAATAATGTCCAATCCATTGAATGACCACAGGTCAATGGAGCCCACAGGACTCCAAATCAAGTTGTAGAAACATCTCAAGAATGATTAATGGAAACAGGATGCACCTGAGGTCAATTTCGAGTCTCATAGCAAAGGGTCTGAATACTTATGTAAATAAGGTTTCTTTTTTTGTTATTTTTTTTTAATGTGTAAAATTTCTAAAAACCTGTTTTCGCGTTGTCATTATGGGGTACTGTGTGTATATTGATGAGGGAACATTTTTACTTCATCCATTTTAGAATAAGGCTAACGTAGCAAAATGTGGAAAAAGTCAAGGGGTCTGAATACTTTCCGAATGCACTGTATATCAAAGGAAACTGGCTTAGATCCAATGGATGCACATAATTTAATGTTGTTTGTCTGCCAGTGGGTAGCATTGCGGCGATAAGGCTTGGCCATAAGTACATCAAGAGAATCCACACAAGGCGCTTTATGTGAAACCTCTTAATCATCCCAGTAATTATTTCACACCTCTGCTCAAAGCTGCTTTGGGAGGTCGACACAGAGCCTAATACTATCTTTAGGGAATCACCTGGCAACAACACAACTAAACTATGCGCGCACGCACACACACACACACACACACACAGATGAGTTTCCTAGGGCCTAAAAGAGTCGTGGGAATGGAAGAGGAACATCCACATGCAGAAACTGAAACTTTTGGTTGAAAAATAACGATCAGTCACTGTCTCATTGCTGACTAAGTGAGTCTGCCGTGTTTTTCTTTGTACATATGGAAACCATTCATAGTTACTTAGCATCTAACACTGGTACAGTAAATGTATGTTCATATTGCTTTCAGACAGACATAGTATACTGCACATTATTCACTGACAGACATATTCAGTGTTTTTATACATAATTGGCTGGTTGGGTATGATCTTTTAGAGATAGGAAAGAAAGCCCTCTCCCCTGCCTCTGTTCCCTTTTGAGATAGCCAGCACGACTGCTCAAACGATGTCACTCCTCCTCACCATCTACAGGAGATGCAAAAACAAAAAGGGGCCAAACCTAGCCCTACATACTATGTCACCCTATATTTTTTGATGATGCCATACCAAATTAACACATTCAAGTATAATCTACGTGGCTTTTAGGAAAGACGAAATAGAAACACTTTTAAAAACCAAAGACAATATTTTTTGTTGTACAAGAACCAAGTTTAAAACGTAGGCTATAAGTAAACGGAACATCTGTGGTGGAATTTTTATGCGTAGAGTATACAGTCATTATAGGAGGTGATCTCAATATGATCTCAATAAGTTCGAATGGAACTAAAAGGGAGAACAACCATTGAAATTAAACGTGGAAGGGGTGAACAATGGGAGATTTCTTGTTTTTGTTTTTTTAAATCAATTTTCAAAATCCTTTTTGTATTGTGAAATTAACTATTTATGTGAAGTATTGATGATAATAACCTCTTTTGATCCCAAAAATTATTTCAATATCGATCTCTCTATCGCTCCGTCTATCTAAAGCCTATTGAATATATAATATCAAATATATTTAACACACACAATAGGCAAAACCACCATCTGTATCTCATGAAAGAGACAATAATCAGAGAGCTATGGTTTTAAAGCTGATCTTGTGAAAATAAAAAAAGAGATGGACTCACCTTGATGTTGACACAGAAGGGATGGTAACACTGGCCACACTGAGAGCAGGCCAGCAATCTGCCCTCGGCCCCCTGGCCAAAACTCCCACACACCACACACATGTCCTGTGGGAGGGAGAGGAGGGAATAGAGAAAGAAAGGAAATTAGACAGAGGAAAAAAGAGAGAGAGGGAGAGAGGTAGAGAGGGATAAAGGGGAACATATTGAGGGAGCAGTGGAATGAGAGAGAAGGATGCGGAGGGAAAAGATGTGTATAAGTCATGGGGTGAAAGAAAAGTAAAAAAGGAGAGAAAACAAGTGAAAGTTACATTTCCCAACAGTAATGGAGACACTTTCCCCGGCATACATCAAGACAACGCTCACGCAATAACACGTAGAGTGACCCAGGGTGCTTTTGACTTCCACGACTCAGCATCTCTTTAGAGCAGTGGTGTATATTACTTAAGTAGTACTTTAAAGTATTTTTTACTTATGTTGTTTTTTGGGGTATCTGTATTTTACTTTACTATTCATAATTTTGACAACTTGTACTTCACTACATTCCTAAAGAAAATAATGTACTTTTTACTCCATACATTTTCCCTGACACCCTAAAGTACTAGTTACATTTTGACAGGAAAATAGTACAATTCATGCACTTATCATGAGAACATCCCTGGTCATCCCAACTGCCTCTGATCTGGCGGACTCACTAAACACAAATGCTTCGTTTGTCAGTGTTGGAGCGTTCCCCTAGCTAGACGTACATTTAAAAAAGAGAAAATGGTTCCATCTGGTTTGCGTAATATAAGGAATTTGAAATTACACTTTTACTTTTGATACTTAAGTGTATTTTAGCTATTACATTTACTTTTGATACTTACGTATATTTAAAACCAAATACTTTTAGACTTTTACTCAAATAGTATTTTACTGGGTGACTTTCACTTAAGTTATTTTCTATTAAGGTAACTTTACTTTTACTCAAGTATGACAACTGGGTACATTCCACCACTGCTTGAGAGCCTTATCGCACAGCACGACTCATTTATGTTTTAGGTGTGTGTGTGTGTGTGTGTGTGTGTGTGTGTGTGTGTGTGTGTGTGTGTGTGTGTGTGTGTGTGTGTGTGTGTGTGTGTGTGTGTGTGTGTGTGTGTGTGTGTGTGTGTGTGTCTTTGTATGCCTGCATGTAGAGAGAGATCATGAGCTCTGAAACAGGCCAGATGCAAACCAGGGAAAAAGGTTGGAGGGGAAAACCAGACAAGAGGAGACTAGTGAACAGGCTGTACAACAAGACCAAGAGGAGAGAACAGGCTGTACAACAAGACCAAGAGGAGACTAGTGAACAGGCTGTACAACAAGACCAAGAGACCAGGCTGTACAACAAGACCAAGAGGAGAGACCAGGCTGTACAACAAGACCAAGAGGAGACTAGTGAACAGGCTGTACAACAAGACCAAGAGGAGACTAGTGAACAGGCTGTACAACAAGACCAAGAGGAGACTAGTGAACAGGCTGTACAACAAGACCAAGAGGAGTGGAGAGAACAGGCTGTACAACAAGACCAAGAGGAGAGAACAGGCTGTACAACAAGACCAAGAGGAGACTAGTGAACAGGCTGTACAACAAGACCAAGAGGAGACTAGTGAACAGGCTGTACAACAAGACCAAGAGGAGACTAGTGAACAGGCTGTACAACAAGACCAAGAGGAGACTAGTGAACAGGCTGTACAACAAGACCAAGAGGAGTGGAGAGAACAGGCTGTACAACAAGACCAAGAGGAGACTAGTGAACAGGCTGTACAACAAGACCAAGAGGAGTGGAGAGAACAGGCTGTACAACAAGACCAAGAGGAGACTAGTGAACAGGCTGTACAACAAGACCAAGAGGAGTGGAGAGAACAGGCTGTACAACAAGACCAAGAGGAGACTAGCGAACAGGCTGTACAACAAGACCAAGAGGAGACTAGCGAACAGGCTGTACAACAAGACCAAGAGGAGAGAACAGGCTGTACAACAAGACCAAGAGGAGAGAACAGGCTGTACAACAAGACCAAGAGGAGAGAACAGGCTGTACAACAAGACCAAGAGGAGAGAACAGGCTGTACAACAAGACCAAGCGGAGACTAGCGAACAGGCTGTACAACAAGACCAAGAGGAGAGAACAGGCTGTACAACAAGACCAAGAGGAGAGAACAGGCTGTACAACAAGACCAAGAGGAGAGAACAGGCTGTACAACAAGACCAAGAGGAGAGAACAGGCTGTACAACAAGACCAAGCGGAGACTAGCGAACAGGCTGTACAACAAGACCAAGAGGAGACTAGTGAACAGGCTGTACAACAAGACCAAGAGGAGACTAGTGAACAGGCTGTACAACAAGACCAAGAGGAGTGGAGAGAACAGGCTGTACAACAAGACCAAGAGGAGACTAGTGAACAGGCTGTACAACAAGACCAAGAGGAGTGGAGAGAACAGGCTGTACAACAAGACCAAGAGGAGAGAACAGGCTGTACAACAAGACCAAGAGGAGAGAACAGGCTGTACAACAAGACCAAGAGGAGTGGAGAGAACAGGCTGTACAACAAGACCAAGAGGAGAGAACAGGCTGTACAACAAGACCAAGAGGAGAGAACAGGCTGTACAACAAGACCAAGAGGAGACTAGTGAACAGGCTGTACAACAAGACCAAGAGGAGTGGAGAGAACAGGCTGTACAACAAGACCAAGAGGAGAGAACAGGCTGTACAACAAGACCAAGAGGAGACTAGTGAACAGGCTGTACAACAAGACCAAGAGGAGAGAACAGGCTGTACAACAAGACCAAGAGGAGAGAACAGGCTGTACAACAAGACCAAGAGGAGAGAACAGGCTGTACAACAAGACCAAGAGGAGAGAACAGGCTGTACAACAAGACCAAGCGGAGACTAGCGAACAGGCTGTACAACAAGACCAAGAGGAGAGAACAGGCTGTACAACAAGACCAAGAGGAGAGAACAGGCTGTACAACAAGACCAAGAGGAGAGAACAGGCTGTACAACAAGACCAAGAGGAGAGAACAGGCTGTAC